>NW_027310150.1:47500-81914 GCF_047496795.1 Chiloscyllium punctatum
GTCCCTCCCTGGTGTGACTGTCTCTCTCTCTCTCTCTCTGTCCCTCCCTGGTGTGACTGTCTCTCTCTCTCTCTGTCCCTCCCTGGTGTGACTGTCTCTCTCTCTCTCTGTCCCTCCCTGGTGTGACTGTCTCTCTCTCTCTCTGTCCCTCCCTGGTGTGACTGTCTCTCTCTCTCTCTCTCTCTGTCCCTCCCTGGTGTGACTGTCTCTCTCTCTCTCTCTCTGTCCCTCCCTGGTGTGACTCTCTCTCTCTCTCTCTCTGTCCCTCCCTGGTGTGACTGTCTCTCTCTCTCTCTCTCTCTGTCCCTCCCTGGTGTGACTCTCTCTCTCTCTCTCTCTGTCCCTCCCTGGTGTGACTGTCTCTCTCTCTCTCTCTGTCCCTCCTTGGTGTGACTGTCTCTCTCTCTCTCTCTGTCCCTCCCTGGTGTGACTGTCTCTCTCTCTCTCTCTCTGTCCCTCCCTGGTGTGACTGTCTCTCTCTCTCTCTCTGTCCCTCCTTGGTGTGACTGTCTCTCTCTCTCTCTCTGTCCCTCCCTGGTGTGACTGTCTCTCACTCTCTCACACCCCCCCCTCTCCCCTGCCCGGTATGGCCTCAGCGTGGACCTCTGTCCTTGAGGTGAAGCCAGTGGGGTCTGTCAGTAGTGACAGGTGTCATGGCGTCCATGTGACAACAAAGTGAATTGCCTGTTCTACGGGGAGGTTGTGCTCTCCGTCGGAATGATGTTGGAACTGCAGCCTCATATTCTGGGGACTTGGCACTGCTGCAGAAAGGGGAATGTGAAGGTGACCAGAAGCTGGTGTAATCATGTCTGACCTGGGGTTCACTCTAGGGGTTAAACTGCCCACCCTTCCTCAGTCTGGCCGCCATGTCACTCCAGACTAACAGCATTGATGTGGTCCACTCTTAACATCCCCAGGGCATTTGGGGATGGGGCATAACTGCTGGGCTGGTCAGCAATCCCTATATCCCATAAACATCAAAATGGACAGTTCCCTGGGGGGTGGCGGGGATGGACACCGTGGACAGTCACTCTGGCTTTTACACTGCCAGACGCCACAAAGACACCCTCGAATCCTGCAGCAGGCAGTATCTTGCAGCCCTGGCTGTTACAGAACTGTCACAGCCATCTTTCACAATAACATTCCGATGCCTGTATCCGGAATAAGGCTTTAATTCAGCGTGCCTGTTCCTGGACAGGGCAGTGACAGTGTTACTGGGAGGTTCACCTCCCGACCGTGTCCAGTTGGTAAGTCCCAGACACCAGGATGCATGTGCTTTTTAACAGCTGGTGTGTGCAGCAAACAGGCAGGCAGGAACATTACTGGGTTTCAGTAATGAGGAATGTTTACTCACACGTTCAGCTGAAACACAACTCAACAGCACTCTCACATTCACAGTCACTCACATACCACACACACACACACACACACACACATATATACAGACACACACAGAGACTGACACACACACACAACACTCATACAGACGCACAGACATATCCACACTCTCTCTCTCTCACACACACACCGTCCACACACTCTCTCTCTCACACACACACACACACATCCACACAATCTCGCTCTCACACACACACACTATACAGACACACAGACATATCCACACACACTCACACACACAGATACCCACACACACAGACATTCTCACACACTCACACAGACACCCAAACATACCCTCCCACAACACACCAATACAGACACCCACACCCACACACAATCGCACAGACACCCATACAGACACCCATACAGACACACACACAGGCACCTCACACAGACACCCACACCCACACCCAATCGCACAGACACACAGACAGACACACAGACAGACACACAGACAGGCACACACACACAGGCACCTCTCACACAGACACCCACACCCAATCGCACAGACACCCATACAGACACACACACAGGCACCTCACACAGACACCCACACCCACACCCAATCGCACAGACACACAAACAGACACACAGACAGGCACACACACAGACACCCACACCCACACCCAATCGCACAGACACACAGACAGGCACACACACAGGCACATACACACAGGCACCTCTCACACAGACACCCACACCCAATCGCACAGACACCCATACAGACACACAGTCAGACACACAGACAGACACACAGACACTTCTCACACAGACACACGCAATCAAGGAAAACAAAGAGTTGGGTAAAATAGAGACATAGAAGATAGGAGCAGGAGGTGACCTTTCGGCCCTTCGAGCCTGCTATCCCATTCGTCACGGTTATGGCCAATTGTCCACATCAACAGCCTGATCCCACTTTCTCCCCATAACCTTTGATCCCATTCGCCCCAAGTGCCATTTCCAGGCACCTCTTGAATACACTCAATGTTCTGGCATCAGCTGCTCCCTGTGGGAATGGATCCCACTGGCTCACCACCCTTTGGGTGAAGATGTGTCTCCTCATCTCTGTCCTCAATGGGCCACCCCAAATCCTCAGACTGTGACCCCCCCCCCCCGGTTCTGGACACCCCCCTCCCTGTATCTGGCCTGTCTGACCCTGTTTGAGCTTTAGAAGTCTCTGTGAGATTCCCCGTCTTGTCTGAGCTCCAATGGAAACAATCCTAACCTGGTCCAGCTCTCCTCATCCGTCAGTCCCATCGTCCCCGGGATCAGCCTGGGGTGGGGGGGGGACTTTCCCCGCACTCCCTCGAGAGTAACAACATCCTTCCTCAGAAAAGGAGACCAGGGCTGCACACAGTATTCCAGGGATGGTCTCAACTGTATAACTGCAACAACACATCCCTGCTCCTGGACTCGAATACCAGGTGGGAAACTGGACAAAGGTCCAACTGGAAGAGGGTCCGGCCTGAAACCTTGGCCCTCCTCCTCCTTGGATGTAGCCTGACCTGCTGCACCTTTCCAACACCACACTTTATCAACAATGGTCCCTCCAGCATCTCAGTTATGGCACTGCCTCCGAGTTGAACACAACTCACATGATTGTCTCCCCCTGGAAAGTACACGCAGTGGATTTGAAGACACCAGCTTTCCTGAGGTTTGAGCGTAAGCTGGAATCGTTTCTGGATTTTGGTGAAGGAGTGGACTCGCTGCTTACCAAGGGGTCAGACAGCCGGATTGGGGAATGGGTACGGTGTTATATGGTGGACCTGCCACATCTACTGCACTGGTCTCCACCCGTGGACAACGTAACAACGGGACAAAGATGGCGCCGCCTCACCGTGTGACTGCTTCTTTCCGAACCTGGTGCTGGCGCCAGGTTGACTGTCCAGGTTAATTGTTTAAAGATATTGCTCTCAGCTGAAGATGGAGACAATCACCGCCTTTGTTTCGGAAGAATGCCAATCAATTGTGGAATGCCTTCTGCAGGTCTCAGGATGGGTCTGGAATGCATCCTATTGTCCATCTGAGACAATGATGCTACTTCTGAATTGACAGCACAAGGCATCTGACCTGTGGAAGCCTTCTTTGCAATACACTGATCATTTACAAAAAGAAAAGCCAATTTGAAAGATTCCATGTTGACTGAAGTTCATTTCTTGAAATTTAGGAATCTGATATGTCATTAATCGGCACAGGAGCTCCCGGGTATAAATTACCAACTCCTCATAGTCACTCACCCAGCTTACTGCCCTCAATGGGCATTCCACAGGCAAACAAGACAACTGCCTTAAACAGGAATACATGTTCACAATTCAGAACTGAAACCGAGTCTGTCTTATATCTGCAGGCAAACTCTTCATGCCCTATACACAACCTATTTCCCGTGATATCCCTTTCTCCCTCACTGTTAGGCCTGCCTGACCACTCTCTCACTCTCTGTTGTCTTTCATTCTCTGTCAGCTCTTCATCATTAACAACGGTGTTAGCTCTCACTCTGTTAGCTCTCCCTCTCTCTGTCAGCTCAATCTCTCTCTCTCTCTCTCTCTGTTATCTTTCATTCTCTGTCAGCTCATTGTCATTAACAGCGGTGTTAGCTCTCTCTCTTTGTTAACAATCCCACAACACCAGGTTATGATCTAACAGATTACAGTGTCATGCTGCAATCTCGTGTTGTTCAATATACCATTTCAGTTGCATGACAGTGTAATCTCTTGCTATAAATGCTGTGTCCTCTGATCCTGCTCCACATTTACCTGATGAAGGAGCAGCGCTCTGAGTGCTTCCAAATGAACCTGTTGGGACGATACCCTGGTGTTGTGTGATTTTTACTGAGTCCGTCCTAGTCCAACACCAGCTCCACCACACCACCACTCTGTTGGCTTTGTTTCTCGCTCTCTCTCTCTCTCTCTCTCTCTCTCGCCCTGTCTCTCTCCCTCTCTGATTGTGTGTGTGTGTGTGTGTGTGTGTGTGTGTGTCTATCTGTCTGTCTCTCTCTCTCTCTCTCTGCCTGGCTCTCTCTCCCTCTCACACTCTCTCTCTCCCTGTCTCTCTCCCTCTCTGATTGTGTGTGTGTGTGTGTGTGTGTGTGTGTGTGTGTCTGTCTGTCTCCCTCTCTCTCTCTCTCTCTCTTTCACTGTCCCCCTAGATTCCAAGTCTAGCTGTTTCCTGGTTATTGCAATCTCTCAGTTATGGCACTGCCCTGTCAAATTCAGTCCTGGCTGAGATAGCTGACCCACACCCCAGCATTGTAACATGATCGAGACAGGAGTAGGCCATTTGGCCCATCCAGACTGTTTTGCCATTCACCCCAAATTCCACCTTCCTGCCTTGTCCCAATATCCCTTACTTTCCAAACTATCCATCAACCTCTCTTGAACACAGTCAACACTGAGCCTCCAGCACCCACTGGGAGAGATAATTCCACAGGGATTCCCTGCCCTGAGTGAGACCTTCCTGCTCACCTTGGTGGGAAGTACCCTGGAGTGTTACCCTTACCTTTAGCTCAGGGGCAAGGACACAGTCTCACCTGTATCACTGGAGGTCAGCAACTCACAGATCAGCCTCTTGGTGTTGAGGATGGAGGAAGGGCTGGATTTGATGTAGGCGCTGACACAGGCTGGTGCTCTGGTGTGTGGAATATGGAAAATCTCAGCCATAGAGTGTGCCAGCAGTGTTTGGCATTCAGAGATCTCTGTGCCATCGCTCTGACAGTAAATCAGCCCCAGCACCGTGGGGGCAAATAGCTGGCACCGCTGTCTCACATCTTTCAGGATCTCTCTGACCGTCGCCCTGCCCTCCTGCTGTTTCAGCCATTCCTCATGGAAGACAAAAAGGATGAGTTTGGCAGCAATGGATCGCGATCTTGCCGGGCAGATGGAGTATCCTGTAGCTGTAGACCCCTCGCGAGTGGCTCCCTCCCTGAGCTCCCTGTGGGAGCCCAGGCTCCTTTGGAACAGATCCTGAGCCAGCTCCCGGCACAGTCTACCTCTCTCGCACTGGCTGCCACTGGTGTAGATGTCTCCCACCACCAGCACTGCCTCCCTGCCTCCCAGGTGGTGGATCAGATGCTGAAAGGTCTTCTCGGTGTCCTCCTGGCATTGACTGTCCATTGCTGTGGGGACTGAAGCCTCTGGTAGCCACGTCAGACTGGGAGCACAAGAGCTGCCTCTGGAAACAGAGTATTCAGTCAGGAGGTCAGCCTCTGAGATCGTCCTAGCCCCGATGGAAAACAGATCAGACACGCGATGGAACAGGCCCATCTCATTCTCCTCTGCTGCCATTCACTTTGCTTGTTTGTTTATTCAGACTCCCAGTCTTCGATTGTTCAAACTGACCATTGCTTTGGTGCTGTTCACAAATTAATAGCTAATCCCTGATGTACTCGGTCGAATCTGTGTCCCCTGATTTCTGTTAATCATTCACTACCTCCAATCGTCCCCACATCACCCTTCGCTCTTTATGGATGTCTCCACACGATTTACTGCTCCCTGCAAATCAGGGCGGGGTAATCCGAGCAATTCCTCCAAATATCCCCCACCTCGCACTCCCCAAACATCCCGCACCGCTACCCCCCCCAAAACATCCCGCACCGCTGCCCCAAACATCCCGCACCCCTCCCCCCAAAACATCCT
This sequence comes from Chiloscyllium punctatum, assembly GCF_047496795.1. Lineage (NCBI taxonomy): Eukaryota > Metazoa > Chordata > Chondrichthyes > Orectolobiformes > Hemiscylliidae > Chiloscyllium > Chiloscyllium punctatum. Next base: position 53,530 of record NW_027310150.1, read on the forward strand.
GCACCCCTCTCCCCCAAAACATCCCACACCCCTCCCCCCCAAAACATCCCGCACCGCTACCCCCCCAAAACATCCCGCACAACTCCCCCCAAAACATCCCGCACCGCTGCCCCAAACATCCCGCACCCCTCCCCCAAAACATCCCACACCCCTCCCCCCCAAAACATCCCGCACCGCTACCCCCCCAAAACATCCCGCACCGCTACCCCCCCAAAACATCCCGCACCCCTCCCCCCAAAACATCCCGCACCCCTCCCCCCCAAAACATCCCACACCGCTACCCCCCCAAAACATCCCACACCCCTTCCCCGCAAAACATCCCGCACCGCTACCCCCCCAAAACATCCCGCACCCCTCCCCCAAAACATCCAGCACCCCTCCCCCCCAAAACATCCCGCACCGCTACCCCCCCAAAACATCCCGCACACCTCCCCCCCAAAACATCCCGCACCGCTACCCCCAAAACATCCCGCACTGCTACCACCCCAAAACATCCCACACCCCTCCCCCCAAAACATCCCGCACCGCTACCCCCCCCAAAACATCCCACACCCCTCCCCCAAAACATCCCACACCCTTCCCCCCAAAACATCCCACACCCCTCCCCCAAAACATCCCACACCCCTCCCCCCCAAAACATCCCGCACCGCTACCCCCCCAAAACATCCCGCACCCCTCCCCCCAAAACATCCCGCACCGCTACCCCCCCAAAACATCCCGCACCCCTCCCCCCAAAACATCCCACACCCCTCCCCCCCAAAACATCCCGCACCGCTACCCCCCCAAAACATCCCACACCCCTCCCCCAAAACATCCCGCACCGCTGCCCCAAACATCCCGCACCCCTCCCCCCAAAACATCCTGCACCCCTCCCCCCCAAAACATCCCGCACCCTCCCCCCCAAAACATCCCGCACCCCTCCCCCCCCAAAACATCCCACACCCCTCCCCCCCCAAAACATCCCACACCCCTCCCCCCCCAAAACATCCCGCACCCTTCCCCACAAAACATCCTGCACCCCTCCCCCTCAAACATCCCACACCCCTTCCCCCCAAACAACCCTAACCGCTCACCCCAAACATCCCTCCCCCCTCCCCCCAAAACATCCCACACCCCTCCCCCAAACATCCCTCACCCCTCCCCCAAACATCCCACACCCGTCCCCCTCAAACATTCCTCACCCCTCCCCCCAAACACCCCTCCCCCCAAAACATCCCACACCCCTCCCCCCCAAAACATCCCGCACCGCTACCCCCCCAAAACATCCCACACCCCTCCCCCAAAACATCCCGCACCGCTGCCCCAAACATCCCGCACCCCTCCCCCCAAAACATCCTGCACCCCTCCCCCCCAAAACATCCCGCACCCTCCCCCCCAAAACATCCCGCACCCCTCCCCCCCCAAAACATCCCACACCCCTCCCCCCCCAAAACATCCCACACCCCTCCCCCCCCAAAACATCCCGCACCCTTCCCCACAAAACATCCTGCACCCCTCCCCCTCAAACATCCCACACCCCTTCCCCCCAAACAACCCTAACCGCTCACCCCAAACATCCCTCCCCCCTCCCCCCAAAACATCCCACACCCCTCCCCCAAACATCCCTCACCCCTCCCCCAAACATCCCACACCCGTCCCCCTCAAACATTCCTCACCCCTCCCCCCAAACACCCCTCCCCCCAAAACATCCCACACCCCTCCCCCTCAAACATCCCTCCCCCCTCCCCCCAAAACATCCCACACCCCTCCCCCAAACATCCCTCACCCCTCCCCCAAACATCCCACACCCGTCCCCCTCAAACATTCCTCACCCCTCCCCCCAAACATCCCTCCCCCAAACATCCCACACCCCTCCCCCTCAAACATCCCTCACCCCTCCCCCAAACATCCCTCACCCCTCCCCCTCAAACATTCCTCACCCCTCCCCCCAAACATCCCTCCCCCCTCCCCCCAAAATCCCTCACCCCTCCCCCCCAAACATCCCACACCCCTCCCCCTCAAACATTCCTCCCCCCTCCCTCAAACATCCCTCACCCCTCCCCCCAAAATCCCTCACCCCTCCCCCCCAAACATCCATCACCCCTCCCCCTCAAACATCCCACACCCCTCCCCCTCAAACATTCCTCCCCCCTCCCTCAAACATTCCTCCCCCCTCCCTCAAACATCCCTCACCCCTCCCCCTCAAACATCCCACACCCCTCCCCCTCAAACATTCCTCCCCCTCCCTCAAACATCCCTCACCCCTCCCCCTCAAACATCCCGCACCCCTCCCCCTCAAACATCCCACACCCCTCCCCCTCAAACATTCCTCCCCCCTCCCTCAAACATCCCTCACCCCTCCCCCTCAAACATCCCGCACCCCTCCCCCTCAAACATCCCACACCCCCTCCCCCCAAAATCCCTCACCCCTCCCCCTCAAACATTCTTCCCCCCTCCCTCAAACATCCCTCACCCCTCCCCCCAAACATCCCTCACCCCTCCCCCTCAAACATCACACACCCCTCCCCCTCAAACATTCCTCACCCCTCCCCCCCAAACATCCCTCACCCCTCCCCCTCAAACATCCCACACCCCTTCCCCCCAAACATCCCGCACCACCCCCCAAAATCCCTCACCCCTCCCCCTCAAACATCCCACACCCCTCCCCCTCAAACATCCCGCACCCCTCCCCCTTAAACATTCCTCACCCCTCCCCCTCAAACATCCTGCACCCCTCCCCCCAAACATTCCCCTCACCCCTCCCCCTCAAACATCCCTCACCCCTCCACCCCAAACATCCCTCACCCCTCCCCCTCAAACATCCCTCACCCCTCCCCCTCAAACATCCCTCACCCCTCCACCCCAAACATTCCTCACCCCTCCCCCTCAAACATCCCTCACCCCTCCACCCCAAACATCCCTCACCCCTCCCCCTCAAACATCCCTCACCCCTCCCCCTCAAACATCCCTCACCCCTCCCCCTCAAACATCCCTCACCCCTCCACCCCAAACATCCCTCACCCCACCCCCTCAAACATCCCACCCCCCAAAATCCCTCCCCCTTACCCCAAAATCCCTCACCCCTACCCCCAAACATCCCTCAACCCGCCACCCCAAACATCCCTCACCCCTCCCCTCCCCCCAACATCCCTCAACCCGCCACCCCAAACATCCCGCACCCCTCCCCTCCTCCCCTCCTCCCCCCAAAACATCCCTCCCCATCCCTCCCCCTCCCCCCAAATATCCCTCACCTCTCCCCCTCCCCCAAATATCCCTCACCCCTCCCCCAAATATCCCTCACCTCTCCCCTCCACCTCCCCCAAATATCCCTCACCTCTCCCACTCCCCTCCCCCAAATATCCCTCATCCCTCCCCCAAATATCCCTCACCTCTCCCCCTCCCCCCCCCAAATATCCCTCACCTCCCCCCTACCCTCCCCCTCCCCCAAATATCCCTCACCTCTCCCCTCCCCCTCTCCTAATATCCCTCACCCCTCCCCCTCCCCCAAATATCCCTCACCCCTCCCCCTCCCCCAAATATCCCTCACCCCTCCCCGCCCCCAAATATCCCTCACTCCCCCTCCCCCAAATATCCCTCACCCCACCCCACCCCACTCCCCCTCCCCCAAGTATCCCTCACCCCTCCACCTCCCCCAAATATCCCTCACCTCTTCACCTCCCCCAAATATCCCTCACCTCTTCACCTCCCCCAAATATCCCTCATCCCTCCCCCAAATATCCCTCACCCCTCCCCCAAACATCCCACACCCCTCCCCCTCAAACATCCCTCACCCCTCCACCCCAAACATCCCTCACCCCTCCCCCTCAAACATCCCTCCCCCCTCCCTCAAACATCCCTCACCCCTCCCCCTCAAACATCCCTCACCCCTCCCCCTCAAACATCCCTCACCCCTCCACCCCAAACATCCCTCACCCCTCCCCCTCAAACATCCCACCCCCCAAAATCCCTCCCCCTTACCCCAAAATCCCTCACCCCTACCCCCAAACATCCCTCACCCCTCCCCTCCCCCCAACATCCCTCACCCCTCCTCTCCAAACATCCCGCACCCCTCCCCTCCTCCCCTCCTCCCCCCAAAACATCCCTCCCCATCCCTCCCCCTCCCCCCAAATATCCCTCACCTCTCCCCCTCCCCCAAATATCCCTCACCCCTCCCCCAAATATCCCTCACCTCTCCCCTCCACCTCCCCCAAATATCCCTCACCTCTCCCACTCCCCTCCCCCAAATATCCCTCATCCCTCCCCCAAATATCCCTCACCTCTCCCCCTCCCCCCCCAAATATCCCTCACCTCCCCCCTACCCTCCCCCTCCCCCAAATATCCCTCACCTCTCCCCTCCCCCTCTCCTAATATCCCTCACCCCTCCCCCTCCCCCAAATATCCCTCACCCCTCCCCCTCCCCCAAATATCCCTCACCCCTCCCCGCCCCCAAATATCCCTCACTCCCCCTCCCCCAAATATCCCTCACCCCACCCCACCCCACTCCCCCTCCCCCAAGTATCCCTCACCCCTCCACCTCCCCCAAATATCCCTCACCTCTTCACCTCCCCCAAATATCCCTCACCTCTTCACCTCCCCCAAATATCCCTCACCTCTTCACCTCCCCCAAATATCCCTCATCCCTCCCTCCAAATATCCCTCACCCCTCCCCGCCCCCAAATATCCCTCACTCCCCCTCCCCCAAATATCCCTCACCCCACCCCACCCCACTCCCCCTCCCCCAAGTATCCCTCACCCCTCCACCTCCCCCAAATATCCCTCACCTCTTCACCTCCCCCAAATATCCCTCACCTCTTCACCTCCCCCAAATATCCCTCATCCCTCCCCCAAATATCCCTCACCCCTCCCCCAAATATCCCTCACCCCTTCCCCCAAATATCCCTCACCCGTCCCCCAAATATCCCTCACCCCCTCCCCCAAATATCCCTCACCTCTCCCCTCCCCCAAATATCCCTCACCCCCTCCCCCAAATATCCCTCACCCCCTCCCCCAAATATCCCTCACCTCTCCCCTCCCCCAAATATCCCTCACCCCTCCCCCAAATATCCCTCACCTCTCCCCTCCCCCTCCCCCAAATAACCCTCACCTCTCCCCCTCTCCTAACATCCCTCACCCCTCCCCCTCTCCTAATATCCCTCACCCCTCCCCTCCCCCAAATATCCCCCACCTCTCCCCCTCCCCCAAATATCCCCCACCTCTCCCCCTCCCCCAAATATCCCTCACCCCTCCCCCAAATAACCCTCCCCCCTCCAAATATCCCTCACCCCTCCCCCTCCAAATATCCCTCACCCCTCCCCCTCTCCTAATATCCCTCACCCCTCCCCCTCTCCTAATATCCCTCACCCCTCCCCCTCTCCTAATATCCCTCACCCCTCCCCTCCCCCAAATATCCCCCACCTCTCCCCCTCCCCCAAATATCCCTCACCCCTCCCCCAAATATCCCTCACCTCTCCCCTCCCCCTCCCCCAAATAACCCTCACCCCTCCCCCCTCCAAATATCCCTCACCCCTCCCCCTCCAAATATTCCTCACCCCTCCCCCTCTCCTAATATCCCTCACCCCTCCCCCTCTCCCTCTCCTAATATGCCTCACCCCTCCCCTCCCCCAAATATCCCTCACCCCTCCCCCAAATATCCCTCACCTCTCCCCTCCCCCTCTCCTAATATCCTTCACTCCTCCCCTCTCCCCCTCCCCCAAATATCCCTCACCCCTCCCTTACAAGTATCCCCGCTCCTCCCTCCCAACAAATACCCTCCGCTTCCCTTCAACAAACGTCACCCTCGCTCCCCATTCCCACACATATCCCCCACCCCCTCCATCAGTGACCCCTCAACACTTACCTTGTTGTTTCCACCTCCCCGACGCACATATGGAGTGGACTGGGCAGGACTGATACTTGAGGGACAGAGGGGCCGAATGGCCTCCACCCTTTCCAAATCTGGGGACTCGAATCACAGAACAACACAGTACACAAGGAGCCTATTCAGCCCATCGAGCCAGGGTTGAAACTTGGAGAGAGTGACGCAATTAGTCCCACTCCACCTCTCCCGACTCTGCCCCCAGTATCCCTATATGTTTATCCTTTCCTGGTCTCTTTCCACTTCCCTTGAGGAAGGTGTAGCGGCTTCCATTGTTCCAGGCACAGAACTTGCTGCAGCAAATGCTCCTCATACCTCTCACTGGTTCTGGAACCCCTCGTGAGAAATGCCCCTTCTGTCCCTGAGGATGGAACTGAGCTCATGTGGCTGTGTGGTGGGATTGAGAGGAGAACAGCACCATGTTATCATACCATCATACAGCACGGAAACAGACCCTTCGGTCCAACTAGTCCATGCCACCCCTAATCCCACCTGCCTGTGCTGGGCTCCTGTCCCTCCAAACCTTTCCTATACACGAACATATCCAAATGGCTTTTAAATGTAGCTGTATCTCCATCCACCACTTACTCAGGAAGCCCATTCTGCACACAAACCACCCTCTGTGTACAAGAATCCTGTGTCGTTGTTAAATCTACCTTCTCTCACCTTAAAAATATACCCCCAGTCTTGAATTCCCCCACCGAAGGGAAAAGACACCTGCCAATCACCTTATCTATATCTCTCATGATTTTATAAACCTCTCTAAGGTCATCCCTCAGCCTTGAGGCCCTGGGGCCAATATTTGTCCCTCACGTCCAGATCACAAAAGCAGTGTTGGGATCTGTTTATTATCACGTTGCACCTCATGGGAGATTGATTCCTCCAGTGGTGACCGCATCCTCTGTGTTGTGCAGTGCTTTGGCACACCATTGGATGGGAAAGGGCGCTAGAGAAATAAAAGTCGGTCTTCTCTGCAGAGTGTTCAATCTCCAACGTGGTGAGAAAGAACCTTGAAACGATCTGAGCCCTGGTCCCGCATAAACAAACAGAAAACTGTTTTCCCTCCAAATGAGAACAGCGTGAACAGCAATGCGAAGGTAAACAAGATGATCATCAAATGACTGCTTTGTGTTGGGTCAGGGATTAGGCAGATTTGGGAATATTGCCCAGAACATTATCCTGACCCTCTCTTGTTGCTGTACAGAATCACTGCGGAGTGGTTTCCATTCAGATGAGGATACACTTGCCATGGACAGAATGGTTGGAGCACAGGGGGTGGGGGCCCCACGATTCATCACTACCCTGTGTCAGCTTCCTGCGCTTTCAGCTCTATCCAACCATCCCATTCTGCTCACTGCTATTCTCCTCCATCCTGAAGGTGCTGCCTCACACTGGGATACAGTTCCTGAAGGGGCTGACTCTCACTGGGATACAGTTCCTGAAGGTGCTGACTCACACTGGGATACAGTTCCTGAAGGTGCTGTCTCTCACTGGGATACAGTTCCTGAAGGGGCTGACTCTCACTGGGATACAGTTCCTGAAGGGGCTGACTCTCACTAGGATACAGTTCCTGAGGGGGCTGTCTCTCACTGGGATACAGTTCCTGAGGGGGCTGACTCTCACTGGGATACAGTTCCTGAAGGGGCTGACTCTCACTGGGATACAGTTCCTGAAGGTGCTGACTCTCACTGGGATACAGTTCCTGAAGGTGCTGTCTCTCACTGGGATACAGTTCCTGAAGGGGCTGTCTCTCACTGGGATACAGTTCCTGAAGGGGCTGACTCTCACTGGGATACAGTTCCTGAAGGGGCTGACTCTCACTGGGATACAGTTCCTGAAGGTGCTGACTCTGATTGGGATACAGTTCCTGAAGGGGCTGACTCTGATTGGGATACAGTTCCTGAAGGTGCTGTCTCTCACTGGGATACAGTTCCTGAAGGTGCTGTCTCTCACTGGGATACAGTTCCTGAAGGTGCTGTCTCTCACTGGGATACAGTTCCTGAAGGGGCTGACTCTGATTGGGATACAGTTCCTGAAGGGGCTGACTCTGATTGGGATACAGTTCCTGAAGGTGCTGTCTCTCACTGGGATACAGTTCCTGAAGGTGCTGTCTCTCACTGGGATACAGTTCCTGAAGGTGCTGTCTCTCACTGGGATACAGTCCCTGAAGGAGCTGACTCTCACTGGGATACAGTTCCTGAAGGGGCTGTCTCTCACTGGGATACAGTTCCTGAAGGTGCTGACTCTCACTGGGATACAGTTCCTGAAGGGGCTGACTCTCACTGGGATACAGTTCCTGAAGGTGCTGTCTCTCACTGGGATACAGTTCCTGAAGGGGCTGACTCTGATTGGGATACAGTTCCTGAAGGTGCTGTCTCTCACTGGGATACAGTTCCTGAAGGTGCTGACTCTCACTGGGATACAGTTCCTGAGGGGGCTGACTCTCACTGGGATACAGTTCCTGAAGGTGCTGTCTCTCACTGGGATACAGTTCCTGAAGGGGCTGACTCTGATTGGGATACAGTTCCTGAAGGGGCTGACTCTCACTGGGATACAGTTCCCGAAGGGACTGACTCTCACTGGGATACAGTTCCTGAAGGTGCTGACTCTCACTGGGATACAGTTCCTGAGGGGGCTGTCTCTCACTGGGATACAGTTCCTGAAGGGGCTGACTCTCACTGGGATACAGTTCCTGAAGGGGCTGACTCTCACTGGGACACAGTTCCCGAAGGGACTGACTCTCACTGGGATACAGTTCCTGAAGGGGCTGACTCTCACTGGGACACAGTTCCCGAAGGGACTGACTCTCACTGGGATACAGTTCCTGAAGGTGCTGACTCTCACTGGGATACAGTTCCTGAAGGGGCTGACTCTCACTGGGATACAGTTCCTGAAGATGCTGACTCCCACTGGGATACAGTTCCTGAAGGGGCTGTCTCTCACTGGGATACAGTTCCTGAAGGTGCTGACTCTCACTGGGATACAGTTCCTGAAGGTGCTGTCTCTCACTGGGATACAGTTCCTGAAGGGGCTGACTCTCTCTGGGATACAGTTCCTGAAGGGGCTGTCTCTCTCTGGGATACAGTTCCTGAAGGGGCTGACTCTGATTGGGATACAGTTCCTGAAGGGGCTGACTCTCACTGGGATACAGTTCCTGAAGGGGCTGACTCTGATTGGGATACAGTTCCTGAAGGGACTGTCTCTCACTGGGATACAGTTCCTGAAGGGGCTGACTCTCTCTGGGATACAGTTCCTGAAGGTGCTGACTCTCACTGGGATACAGTTCCTGAAGGGGCTGTGTCTCACTGGGATACAGTTCCTGAAGGGGCTGTGTCTCACTGGGATACAGTTCCTGAAGGGACTGTCTCTCACTGGGATACAGTTCCTGAAGGGGCTGTCTCTCACTGGGATACAGTTCCTGAAGGGGCTGTCTCTCACTGGGATACAGTTCCTGAAGGTGCTGTCTCTCACTGGGATACAGTTCCTGAAGGGGCTGTCTCTCACTGGGATACAGTTCCTGAAGGGGCTGACTCTGATTGGGATACAGTTCCTGAAGGGGCTGTCTCTCACTGGGATACAGTTCCTGAAGGGGCTGACTCTCACTGGGATACAGTTCCTGAAGGGGCTGTCTCTCACTGGGATACAGTTCCTGAAGGGGCTGACTCTCACTGGGATACAGTTCCTGAAGGGGCTGTCTCTCACTGGGATACAGTTCCTGAAGGGGCTGTCTCTCACTGGGATACAGTTCCTGAAGGGGCTGACTCTCTCTGGGATACAGTTCCTGAAGGGGCTGTCTCTCACTGGGATACAGTTCCTGAAGGGGCTGACTCTGATTGGGATACAGTTCCTGAAGGGGCTGACTCTGATTGGGATACAGTTCCTGAAGGGGCTGACTCTCTCTGGGATACAGTTCCTGAAGGGACTGACTCTCACTGGGATACAGTTCCTGAAGGGGCTGACTCTGATTGGGATACAGTTCCTGAAGGGGCTGACTCTCACTGGGATACAGTTCCTGAAGGGGCTGACTCTGATTGGGATACAGTTCCTGAAGGGGCTGACTCTCACTGGGATACAGTTCCTGAAGGGGCTGACTCTGATTGGGATACAGTTCCTGAAGGGACTGTCTCTCACTGGGATACAGTTCCTGAAGGGGCTGACTCTCTCTGGGATACAGTTCCTGAAGGTGCTGACTCTCACTGGGATACAGTTCCTGAAGGGGCTGTGTCTCACTGGGATACAGTTCCTGAAGGGGCTGTGTCTCACTGGGATACAGTTCCTGAAGGGGCTGTCTCTCACTGGGATACAGTTCCTGAAGGGGCTGACTCTCACTGGGATACAGTTCCTGAAGGGGCTGTCTCTCACTGGGATACAGTTCCTGAAGGGGCTGTCTCTCACTGGGATACAGTTCCTGAAGGGGCTGACTCTCACTGGGATACAGTTCCTGAAGGGGCTGTCTCTCACTGGGATACAGTTCCTGAAGGGGCTGACTCTCACTGGGATACAGTTCCTGAAGGGGCTGTCTCTCACTGGGATACAGTTCCTGAAGGGGCTGTCTCTCACTGGGATACAGTTCCTGAAGGGGCTGACTCTCACTGGGATACAGTTCCTGAAGGGGCTGACTCTCACTGGGAAACAGTTCCTGATGGTGCTGACTCTCACTGGGATACAGTCCCTGAAGGTGCTGTCTCTCACTGGGATACAGTTCCTGAAGGGGCTGACTCTCACTGGGATACAGTTCCTGAAGGGGCTGTCTCTCACTGGGATACAGTTCCTGAAGGGGCTGACTCTCACTGGGATACAGTTCCTGAAGGGGCTGTCTCTCACTGGGATACAGTTCCTGAAGGGGCTGTCTCTCACTGGGATACAGTTCCTGAAGGGGCTGACTCTCTCTGGGATACAGTTCCTGAAGGGGCTGTCTCTCACTGGGATACAGTTCCTGAAGGGGCTGACTCTGATTGGGATACAGTTCCTGAAGGGGCTGACTCTGATTGGGATACAGTTCCTGAAGGGGCTGACTCTCTCTGGGATACAGTTCCTGAAGGGACTGACTCTCACTGGGATACAGTTCCTGAAGGGGCTGACTCTCTCTGGGATACAGTTCCTGAAGGGGCTGACTCTCACTGGGATACAGTTCCTGAAGGGGCTGACTCTCACTGGGATACAGTTCCTGAAGGGGCTGTCTCTCACTGGGATACAGTTCCTGAAGGGGCTGTCTCTCTCTGGGATACAGTTCCTGAAGGGGCTGACTCTCACTGGGATACAGTTCCTGAAGGGGCTGTCTCTCACTGGGATACAGTTCCTGAAGGGGCTGACTCTGATTGGGATACAGTTCCTGAAGGGGCTGACTCTCTCTGGGATACAGTTCCTGAAGGGACTGACTCTCACTGGGATACAGTTCCTGAAGGGGCTGACTCTCTCTGGGATACAGTTCCTGAAGGGACTGACTCTCACTGGGATACAGTTCCTGAAGGGGCTGACTCTCACTGGGATACAGTTCCTGAAGGGGCTGTCTCTCACTGGGATACAGTTCCTGAAGGGGCTGTCTCTCACTGGGATACAGTTCCTGAAGGGGCTGACTCTCACTGGGATACAGTTCCTGAAGGGGCTGTCTCTCACTGGGATACAGTTCCTGAAGGTGCTGACTCACACTGGGATACAGTTCCTGAAGGGTCTGACTCTCACTGGGATACAGTTCCTGAAGGGGCTGTCTCTCACTGGGATACAGTTCCTGAAGGGGCTGTCTCTCACTGGGATACAGTTCCTGAAGGTGCTGTCTCTCATTGGGATACAGTTCCTGAAGGGGCTGACTCTCACTGGGATACAGTTCCTGAAGGGGCTGTCTCTCACTGGGATACAGTTCCTGAAGGTGCTGTCTCTCATTGGGATACAGTTCCTGAAGGGGCTGACTCTCACTGGGATACAGTTCCTGAAGGGGCTGTCTCTCACTGGGATACAGTTCCTGAAGGGGCTGACTCTGATTGGGATACAGTTCCTGAAGGGGCTGACTCTGATTGGGATACAGTTCCTGAAGGGGCTGACTCTCACTGGGATACAGTTCCTGAAGGGGCTGACTCTGATTGGGATACAGTTCCTGAAGGGGCTGACTCTCACTGGGATACAGTTCCTGAAGGGGCTGTCTCTCACTGGGATACAGTTCCTGAAGGGGCTGTCTCTCACTGGGATACAGTTCCTGAAGGGGCTGTCTCTCACTGGAATGATATATTGAAGGACCTCTCAAAGTAGATGCTGGGAAGGCATCTGCACAATGCTGTTTGGCGGTCGGGAAGGAGGGGAGGGCGAGCTCAAACAATGGAACACAGGTACAGTAGATGGGGAGCACTGAGAAGGGAAGGAATTTATTCTGGAATAGAATAGAAATCCTACAGACTGACCCTCCCCCACCCAAACCCGGTAACCCCGCTTTCTACTGTATGGTTCCAGTAACCCAGAGTTGTGGGGAGCTAGTATTTAAAGGGGGAAGCAGATAGTCTTCTGAAGTACCAGGGAAATTGAGGTGATGAGAAGCTGACGTGAAAGAGTTGAGGCTTGTGTCAGACTCAGATGTGATTGATGTTGTGCCGTGCTGTGGCTGCATCATTGGGAAGTGCTGTTCACATCCCAGCACTGCCTGTTGTCCCAGTGGGTCGTTATTAGGTGCCCATTTGCCAGTTAAATTGAGGTAAGGGACTACTAACCCATTGTGGTGGTAGTGCCTCTACCTCTGGGCCAGGTTCTAGTCCCACGTGCTCCAAACAAATGCCATAAAAGCGAGGGAGAGGCCGATTCGCGTTGGTCAAGAATGATGGGCGCGGGCAGAATGGCCTCGTCTGGACACGTGGGCGGGGCCTTTAGGCAAGCACAAGGGACCAATGGGGGCCAGCGGCGCGGGGCGCGGGAAGGCGGGCCCTGGTGTTGACGGACACACGCGCCGCCAATTGCAACAGTCGCCGCTTGCGGGTGGGGTGGGGCGGCATTTCTGATGGACGGCTCTTCCGCCAATGCGGGCGGGCCCCTCGGGGAAGGCGGGACGCCCTGTCCAGTAACAGACGTCAGCTCGGCGCAGTAGGCGGGCGTTATGAGCTGACGGTTCGGGGTGCGGGGGGGGGTTCCACCAATCGGAAAGACATATGGGCGGGGTGTCATTTGAAGGGCGGGCGCCGGTCCAATCGGAGCCCGGTCTTCTCGGGAGTGGGCGGTATCGATGGGGACGTTTCCGGTTCCTGTGCCCGCCCCTCTCTCTCGCGCTTCAGGTCGTCGTTCGGTAGCTGTGAGGACTCAAGCCCAGAGGCGGAGATGGTGGCAAAGCAGCGGATTCGCATGGCCAACGAGAAGCACAGTAAAAACATCACCCAGCGGGGCAATGTGGCCCGGAGCACCGTGAGTAGCGGGTGATTTTTGGCCGGGGTGACAGCGAGCGGGACTGGACCCCCCTCCGAGTGTGAATTTCCCCGTCGCCTCGACCGGAGCGACGGTTGTTTACGTGGCTACTGCGCGATGACGTCACCGCGCCGATTGACAGCCGCGTGCGCCAATGGGCGCCGGCCCCGTGTCCTCCCATTGGCGGCAGGTTGCGTCAGTCAACCCTGGCGCCGCCGACGCCCCTTGACCAGCGCCAATCAGCGGGCGCTGAGGGCGGGGCTTTGTCCAACTGCCACCTCAGCAGCCAGCGGCAGTGCGGCGCCCCCACAGACCCGCACACCTTGGCTCGGTTATAAACGGCGCCCCCCACCACCAGTCCCACAGTCCGGGTTTGGACAGGCCGTATTCTTTCCCCTGCTTCCCCCTCCCCCACCCCGAGATGCAGAGGTGTTCCCCCACCCCGGAGAAGCAGTGTCCCGGTGGTTGTGAAGTAGTGGCATGTGGGATCTTCTGGTGCAAAGCGGGTTTGGCCTGGCCATATTTCATCCCCCACCCTGGAGAAGCAGAGGGGTTTACTGCCCACCCCATCCCATAACAACATTGAACGTTGCCGTCCCAGTGGTTATGAAGTAGTGGCATGTGGGATCTCCCTATGCCAAGTGTGGCTGCATCTCTGTGAGCATCTGATCACACATCAGGCACCCCGGAGGCAGTGAGGTAGAGGTCTTGTAAAGCTGTGTCTTTGTACGTTCTGTGTCAGGACTGTACTGGATCCCCCACCTCCACCTCCACATTCCTCTGCATTTCCTTTCCATCACAGAATATCCCCACCAACGCGGAAGTAGGCCATTCGACACATCTCGGTCTACACAGCCCCTCAAAAGGGCACCCCACCCAGTCTCTTTCCAGCCCCCCCCCCCCCAAAATTCCTGTACCCCACATTTCCCTGGGTACTATGGGACAATTTCCCATGGCCAATCCACCCTAATATGCACATCCCTGGACACTATGGGACAATTTCCCATGGCCAATCCACCCTAATATACACATCCCTGGACACTATGGGACAATTTCCCATGGCCAATCCACCCTAATATGCACATCCCTGGACACTATGGGACAATTTCCTATGGCGAGCCCAACCTAACCTGCATACCTTTGGACTGAGAGAGCAAACCCACACAGACACTGGGTATGGACGTGCAAACTCCATACAGACAGTTACCTGAGGCTGGAATCAAATCTGGGTCCCTGGTGCCGTGAGGCAGCAGTGCTAACCACTGGGCCTCTGTGTTCTTGATGTCAATGAGTTCCCGCAGAGCAGTGGACGTTTGCTGCTGGTGCACTGGAAGATGTGGGTTGTGTTTGGTTTGTGTGAGTCAAGTGACTGCAGCGCTGTGTCCCTGTGTGTGTCAGGGTGGACCTTGGTCAGGCGAGCAGGGCAGACCCTATTCACACTCACTCTCGCTGTCTTGCTTTCCAGAGACCCCTTCAAGAGGAGAGGGCTCCAGTAGCCCCCTGGTTGCTGGCGTTGTTTGTATTTGTGGTCTGTGGATCAGGTGGGTCTTTCTTTTGCTCCCATTCAGTGTCTGTCAGAATTCATGGAATTACAGCAGAAGGAGATCATTTAGCCCTTCCTTGCCTATACTTCCTGTTCTTCTGTAAATCCTTTCCCTTCTGTTACTCATCCAGGTCTGTTTTAAACGTACTATCAGCAAAGGCTGACAATTTAATACCAATCACAACAAATGTATTTAAAATTCATTTGTAGGATGTCAGTGTTATTGGCCAGCCAACATTATTACCCATTTGTAGTCATCCCCTCCCCCCTCACCCCCCTGTTGCTGCAGCAGTCCATGTGCTGGAGGGTAGACCCACAATGTCCCTGAGGGAGGGAATCCCAGGATTCGGACCCAGCCACACTGAGGGAACGGGGATATATTTCCAGGTCAGGATGGTGAGGGGCTCGGAGGGGAACGTGCAGGGGGTGGGATTCCCATGTATCTGCTGCCCCTTCTCCTTCTCACGGAAGTGGCCGTGGGTTTGGAAGGTGCTGTTAGAGAAAAGTGGCACCAAAGAAATGAGTATGATTGGCCAAGATCTCACCAATGATCTGGGTGTCAGTTGTCAGCCCGACTGTTTGGGGCATTAGTGAGGCAATTTAAATTTATCAGTAATCACCGGGACCAGGAGCAAACCACTAGCATCATGACTATTGCATCATTTAATTACATCATGATGTGTGATCTAACACCACGTCTGCGCACACTACATCACCCCCCTCCCCTCGCGCCACCCCCAACCTCCACATCAACTTCCGGATAACAAGACTCCATCAATCTCTGATTTAAAGTTAATCATTGATGCAGCCTCAGTTGCTGATTGATGTGGAAGAGTTCCAAACCTCTAACACACCTGGTGTAAAGAAACGGCACGTATAATGTCATTGCTGGAACACTCGGCTGTAATTGTAACAGGCTGTTGTCCCCTCGTTCTCCAAAACCCGACCTGCAGGACGTTGCCTCCGTACATGTGCACAGCAAGAAACTCTGAAGCAAGCAGTGGATTGATATTTTTAGATTACATTGAGGGGGCTCAGCAAAGGTTATACCAGAACCTCCTTCCCAAACACCTTTATCATAAAGACAGACTTGTACACGTGTAGAACAGAAGGTGGCTATTCAGTCCATCACGTTAGCACCATTCGATAAAGATGTGGCTATACTAATCCCATTCCCCACATATCTTTTTTTAAATCTTCCACCTCTCACCTTAAAATTACGCCCCCTAGAATTGAAAGCCCCCACCCTAGGGAAAGACTCTTGCTATTCACCTCATGATTTTATAAACCTATGTAAGGTCACGTCTCAACCTCCTCCACTTCAGTGAAAGAAGAGTCCCAGTCTATCCAGCTTTTCCCCATAACTCGAACCCTCCATTCCCGCAACATCCTGATCAACCTTTTCTGAGCCCCCTCCATGTAATCTTAGAGATTCATTCACCTTGGGCTGAGTTGAGTTGAGCTTGAATCGTGTGGGTTTATTTTCACTGGAGTTTGCAATGTGGTGATGTAATGTTCCCTCTGGCACTGCAGGCTCCAACCACAGGAATAGTCTCGGGATAAGCAATTGGCCATCTTGACCAATGTGAGGAATAATCTCTTCCCTCAGAGTTTTGAGTCTTTGGAGCCCCCTATCTTGACAAGTTATAGGGGGATGATCGTCTGGAAAGCTGGAAGATCAACTGCTGCCCACAGTGGGGACTGCAGATGCTGGAGATTAGAGTCAAGATTAGAGTGGTGCTGGAAAAGCACAGAATGTCAGGCAGCATCCGAGAAGCAGGAACATCGACATTTTGGGCAAAAGCCCTTCATTAGGAATGCTGCCCACACTAACCAATTCCCTTTAAACATGCAGGAAAATGGGCTGTTAACCTGCTAACTTCCATGGAACACCATGAACTCAGTCCACCTGCACCGAACAGAGGCAACTCATGCTTCCTTACTTAGTCATACTGCACGGAAACAGACTGGTCCAACCAGTCCATACCGAATGTAATCTCCGACTAAACTAGTCCCACCTGCCTGTTCCTGGTCCATTTCTCTCCAAACCTTTCCTCTTCATGTATTAATCCAAATATCTTTTAAACATTGTAACTGTACTCCCATCCACCACTTCCTCAGGAAGTTCATTCCACCTTCTATGTAAAGAAATTGCCTCTTATGTCTTTAAATCTCTCTCCTGTCTCCTTAAAAATGTGGCCCCAGATCTTGAAATCCCCCATCCTAGGGAAAAGACAGTGACCATGAACTCTCTCTATACCCCTCATTATTTTATAAACTTCTATCAACCTTCTGCACTCCAGCCTTTATTCATCATTCAGACCTCCTGACCACCCAAGTGCAGTGACTGGTTGTGGAGGGTGGTGATAGCTGACCTGTCAGGAGCTTATGACAGTCCAGGCCCCTACGGTGATAAGGCACACCGTGCATCGACAGGTCTGTCAGGAACGTGCACATTCTGGGTAATAGCTAGGTCAGAGATCAAAGTGGTTACCTTTCTGTCTTCCTAATATGTCTGTTTTTCTGCCTCCCCCCCACTTCATGTTGCAGCCATTTTCCAGATTATTCAAAGCATCAGGATGGGAGCATGAAGGACAGTCAGGCCAGCAGTAACGGTTTTCTCCTTCAGCCACGGTTATTTTGTTTCTTGGACTCCTGACTACCCCCTCTCGGACTGCACTGTGATAACTTTCTCGTCTTACCAAGTTGCCGACAACGAAAAGCCTGCATCCTTAATCAGTATTTCGCAGCAATAATCAAGGCGGGTGCACCTCGTAGACGGCTTTATATATAGAAATGTGGAATATATAATATAAATTACAGAGAATCAAAGCATCATGAATTCCTCTGACTGCCTCACTGGCAAAACTGAACAGTGTTCCAGGTCTGCAACAGCACACATTCCAGCTTGTTCAAGGTCTGGTTCCACAGACCAGCTGCCCGTTTATGTAACTGCATGGCCTCCCTCACTAGCATTACCCCACATACCTGCCCAAAGGATCCTGAAATCGCAGCTAGTGTTTTGAACTTTGTCTTTTCCTTCGGCCTCAGCAATCCTGCATTGCCCTTGGACTCTGGCCCTGGATTGCAAACCCTTCTCCAACCTGTTCGCTTCTCTGATCTTGTAGTTAATCAATCTGTTTTACACTTCTTTTTAAAAAGTCCATTTAATGAGATACACAGGACCAACGTTGAAGCAATGAGACCTGTCTTTTTATATCAAACCTTCCAGTTATGATCAGGTGGTTTACACTGTCG
This sequence comes from Chiloscyllium punctatum, assembly GCF_047496795.1. NCBI lineage: Eukaryota > Metazoa > Chordata > Chondrichthyes > Orectolobiformes > Hemiscylliidae > Chiloscyllium > Chiloscyllium punctatum. Next base: position 71,562 of record NW_027310150.1, read on the forward strand.
GTTCCATTCTGCTCATAACACTTGATCTTTCCTTGTGGATCTCAAGGAAACAAGCCACTGTCTACATGTAAACAGATGGGGAATCGTATAGATCAGGGGCTAGTGCAGATACCATGGCCCATCATGTCAGCCACTTGGCTGTGCTTCCTCTTTCCTGGGGCAATCCTTGGCCCTTTCCAGAGGATAGTGTGTGCTAATTCTTTATAAATTCACCATTTTACTCTCCAGCAGATGCCCCGGCAGTGGGGAGCTATGTAAATGTAGGTTAATTTTGTATTTTGTCCCCTTACCCAGCCCTGTTTTTTTCACTGCCTTGATTCCTGAATCTGATGCGCGGTATCTGATCGGATTCAAATCCCCAAGTGCATTGAACACATTCCAGTGAGCTTAGTGGTAGGCTCCAATCTCATCTTCCAGTTGGAATGAGCTCCTTCCACCCACTCGGTGTGCCACAAGACCATGTTACCCCAATAGGCTGACAGGACATAATAAACACTCACTGATGTGGAAAGAACACTTTTTGTGTTCTTGTTGAGAGTGGTGTAAAGGGAGCTTTACTCTGTATCTAACCCCGTGCTGTCCCTGTCCATGGGAGTGTTTGATGGGGGGGGACATTGTAGAGGGAGTGTTACCCTGTCTCTAACCCCGTGCTGTCTCTGTCCCTGGGAGTGTTTGGATGAGGGGGACAGTGTAGAGGGAGTGTTACCCTGTCTCTAACCCCGTGCTGTCCGTGTCCCTGGGAGTGTTTGATGGGGGGACAGTGTAGAGGGAGCTTTACTCTGTATCTAACTCCGTGCTGTCCCTGTCCTGGGAGTGTTTAATGGGGACAGTGTAGAGGGAGCTTTACTCTGTATCTAACCCCGTGCTGTCCCTGTCCCTGGGAGTGTTTGATGTGGGACAGTGTAGAGGGAGTGTTACCCTATCTCTAACCCCATGCCTGTCTGTAGTTACCACGAGCTGTTGACCCAGTGATGTGATTGGTTGAAATGCTCTCAATTGAGTGGAAATCTTTTCATTTGCAGCTCCTGAGTTGGATTTTCCAACTCGATTGCAGAACATACCTCTGTGATACAGTGCCTCCCCAACCCCCCCAATACATACCAATACCACTACCAAACCAGTGTGCCATCCTATACTCTGCAGCCATTGTCTCTCAGGTTAATACCATGTGGAACCTTGATTTCACCTCTTCCCTCCACCCCCCCTCCCACTTTTGTGTCTGGTTGGTTTTGACCCCCTGCCCTTGGAGATTGAGGGGATGCCCAACACAATTAATTTGGCCTGGAGTCGTCTGCAGGAAGTTCCTGAACCCCCACTGACAGAAGGCCGTGTGTGTGACTCACTGCCATAGTCCATCGATGGAACTGGTTACCGGTGCTCAGGGTCACCCTGAGGGGGGGGAGGGGGCATGGCACTGTGGCTGTCCAAACAGAAGCCTGAGCCATCCGTCACCTCTGGCCTTGTTGATCTTGGTGTGTTTGATCATGTATTGCCAAGCGGACAGCAGTCCGTCCTGTTGATTCCCCAAGATTTACCATCTGTGGATCCACTGATGTCTGGGTGACTGCTGTCTGCTGTATGAGCCATGTCTTGGAGCAAGGCTATTCCTGAAATTGTCCCCTCGTCGTGCAGCAAATGTGGAAACCTGTCTTGTGCTGTAAGAGACCTCGCATTTACCATGGGGAGTGGGATAAATCCACACCTCCCCACTGTCACAGTAGGAGACCAGCAAAGCTGCTTTTTTTCTGTATCTTTGTTGGTTGGGTGGGGTGGGGAAGAGCCTGGGACTGGCTCTGAGCATGCTGTGAGTCACGGGGGGGGGGGGGGAGGAGGAGATGGGATGGAGGTTGTGGTACACTACATTCAGTTCATGTGATTGTGGGTATAAAGCTGCCTGTCGCACAAAGACCATTGTCTCACTCTTCCTTCACTTGGAATAACCACCCACCCACCAAAATAAAACTACAACCCTACTTAGCTGGTTACAGGATGGGTGACTAATTGGTTTTCGTTTTAAATCATTGAATTTGAGCTCTTGTACCCTGAGAATTGGAACTTTTGATCACCATTTTTGGAACTCCTGTATAGTCTTCAAACAGCAATAAAAGTGTATCTCTCCTTCTAAACTGTCTTGAGTTTTCTGATTCCGGAGCTTTCCTGCTGGGATTGTGCACGCTCCCCCCGGGTTTGTCGATTTGGATGCTCAGGGGTTCTGCAACTGAGAGATGTAATGACACCATGGTGCCCCCTGGAGTGTGACATATTTACATTGAGAAATACCATTATCACAGCATCACACCTGACTAATGCCACTGAGAGACACTTCTGTTTGTGCAGCTTCAAGGAGCTACCTCCCTGCGCACACCCCCCCCCCCCCCCCCCCCCCCCCCCCCCACCGTATCTCTCAATCTACCAGCTTCCCAAACAACACCTCATTCACTAACACAATCCTGCATGAAGGGACTTGACCCATTGGCTCTTCAAATAATTTGAAAGAATTAGTGGCCAATAAGGAAGTGATAATATTGAAAGGTTGACGCAAGAATATGGGAATGGGCTATCGAATCTGTCAGAGAATTGTCACTCTGCAGGAGGTGACCATCTGTTGTGCGGCTCACTGATTTCACCCATACCCTGCAAATTCCATGGAAGTGCTGTCCCTTGCATGTTTTGCAAAATATCTCACATTTATTCAAATTAAACTCCACCTGACACTCCACCTGTTCAATTGCTCAAGACCTCTTTGTAATCCTCGATGACCTTCACTCCATTACACCATCTATTTTGGCGTCATTTGCAAAATGATTAACCTTCTGAAGCTGGGGGCATTTTCTTCCTGTTTACTCTGTCCAGACTCCTCGTGACTGTGAAACATTCCATCAAATCTCCCTTCGACCTTTTCCAAGACAAACTGCTCCAAATTTGCCAATCTATATCCGTGATTAAAATTCCCCATCCTTGAAACCACTGGGATAAATCTTTATTATTGTCACACGTACCTAGGTACAATGAAAAGTTTTGCGTGCAGACAGGCTGATCATACTGTCCAAAGTGCATTGAGGTAATAAAGCAGAACAAGGTATACAATATTATGGCTGCAGAGAAGGTGCAAAGAGAGCGAGGTAAATTGGAGATTTGAGCAGTCCACAATGCAGCACCCAAACCTCAACACAGTACTCTAGCTAAAGTCTGTCTTGTGTGTGGGGGAACATTCAACAGAACCTTCCTCCTCTGCCCCTACAAATTAAACCCGAGAACACTGTGTGGTTCATTAACTACTCTCTCAACCAGTTATGCACAAAGGCACTCTGACCCCACAACCCCTTCAGAGTATTTTATGTTTTCTCATCTTTCTTTCTTGCAAAATGCGTCACTTCACATTTAATGTCACCAACAGACCCTAGATGTACGAGCAGAAAGAGACTTTAAATCCTCAACTCCACTTTAGATGATCTACAGCGTGGAAACAGGCCCTCGGCCCAACCGGTTCACACCGACCCTCTGAAGAGTAACCCACCCAGACCTATTCCACTTACCCCTGACTAATGCACCTAACACTATGGGACAATTTCCATGGCCAATCCACCCTAACCTGCACATCCCTGGACACTGGGACAATTTCCCATGGCCAATCCACCCTAACCTGCACATCCCTGGACACTATGGGACAATTTCCATTGGCCAATCCACCCTAACCTGCACATCCCTGGGCACTATGGGACAATTTCCCATGGCCAGTACCCCGGACCTGCGCATCTTTGGACTGTGGGAGGAAACCTGAGCACCCGGAGGAAACCCACGCAGACACGGGGAGAATGTGCAAACTCCACACGGACAGCCCAAGGCCGGAATTGAACCCGGGTCCCTGGCTAACCACTGAGCCACTGTGCTGCCTCTATTTACCCTACCCATGCCCTCATGATTTTATAAACCATTCATGCTCTTGATTCTCTCAAACTTGAACATATTGAGAATTTTAATTGTTCACAGGTAGTCGCTATGAATGCAACAACTTGGTCCCAATGGCTTTGGAGGGCGAAAGTGAGGGCTGTGGATGCTGGCGATCAGAGTCAAAAAGTGTGGTGCTGGATAAGCAGGTCAGGCAGCATCCGAGGAGCAGGAGAGTCGACAGTTTGAGCATGAACTCTTCATCAGGCTCGAACCGTCAACTCTCCTGCTCCTCGGATACTGCCTGATTAGCTGTGCTTTCCCAGCACCACACTTTTTGACCCTGACAGCTCAGGAGGCAGCATATTCTTTGCTGGGATGCCCTTCAGCCGGTCAGTGTAACGCTGGATGGCCAAATGGCCTCTGTCTGCACGCAGGGGAGTCTTATCAGAATGCAGGAGTTGACATTCCAAAACAGACTCTATGGGTCAATACCAACCATTGGCTGGAGGGAGCGCTGCAACGGGAGGACCGCATTGAGATTCCCCCTGGCGGCGGAGGACCGCATTGAGCTTCCCCCTGGCGGCGGGAGGACCGCATTGAGCTCCCCCTGGCGGCGGGAGGACCGCATTGAGCTTCCCCTTGGCGGCGGGAGGACCGCATTGAGCTCCCCTGGCGGCGGAGGACCGCATTGAGCTCCCCCTGGCGGCGGGAGGACCGTATTGAGCGCCACCTGCGGCGGGAGGACCGTTTTGAGCGCCCCCTGGCGGCGGGAGGACCGCATTGAGCTCCCCCTGGCGGCGGAGGACCGCATTGAGCGCCCCCTGGAGGCGGGAGACCGTATTGAGCTCCCTCTGGCGGCGGAGGACCGCATTGAGCGCCCCCTGGCGGCGGGAGGACCGCATTGAGCTCCCTCTGGCGGCGGGAGGACCGTATTGAGCTCCCCCTGGCGGGCGGGAGGACCGTATTGAGCGCCCCTGGCGGCGGGAGGACCGTATTGAGCGCCCCCTGGCGGCGGGAGGACCGCATTGAGCGCCCCCTGGCGGCGGAGGACCGCATTGAGCTCCCTCTGGCGGCGGGAGGACCCGTATTGAGCGCCCCCTGGCGGCGGGAGGACCGTATTGAGCGCCCCCTGGCGGCGGGAGGACCGTATTGAGCTCCCCCTGGCGGCGGGAGGACCGTATTGAGCTCCCTCTGGCGGCGGGAGGACCGTATTGAGCGCTCCCTGGCGGCGGAGGACCGCATTGAGCTCCCTCTGGCGGCGGGAGGACGCATTGAGCTCCCTCTGGCGGCGGGAGGACCGCATTGAGCGCTCCCTGGCGGCGGGAGGACCGTATTGAGCGCCCCCTGGCGCGGGAGGACCGTATTGAGCGCCCCCTGGCGGCGGGAGGACCGTATTGAGCGCCCCCTGGCGCGGGAGGACCGCGGTGTTTCTCCGGGAGAGGGTGAGGTCGGAGCGGAGTTGCCGCGCGGGCCGCAGTGTTGGTGAGTCCAGGCCTCAGGCCCAGGAGGGAGGCGGGCCCGGCCCGGGCCGGGGGTAGCTCAGGGTGTGGGGTCATCCTCGGCCTCAGAGCGCAGCCCCGACCCCACAGCCCCCGGGGAGAAGAGAGGGAGAGGGAGAGCCCGGGCCTGAGGCCTAGGCCGCGGGAGGAAGGTCCCGGACACTCCCCCCCCCCTCCTCCCCCCCCTCCCCTCCCTCCCCCCCCCCTCCCCTCCCCCCCTCCCCCCCCCCACCCCCCTCCCCCCCCTCCCCCCCCCCTCCCCCCCCTCCCCCCCCCCCTCCCCCCCCTCCCCCCCCCCCCCTCTTCCCCCCCCCTCCCCCCTCTTCCCCCCCCCTCCCCCTCTTCCCCCCCCCTCCCCCTCTCCCCCCCTCCCCCCCCCTCCCCCCCCCCCCCCTCCCCCCCCCCCCTCCCCCCCCTCTTCCCCCCCCTCCCCCCCTCTTCCCCCCCCTCCCCCTCCCCCCCCTCCTCCCCCTCCCCCCCCCCCTCCCCCCCTCCCCCCCCCCTCCCCCCCCCCCTCCCCCTCCTCCCCCTCCCCCCTCCTCCCCCTCCTCCCCCTCCCCCCCCTCCCCCCCCTCCCTCCCCCCCCCCCCCTCCCCCCCCTCCCTCCCCCCCCTCCCCCTCCTCCCCCCCCTCCCCCTCCTCCCTCCCCCTCCCTCCCCCTCCCTCCCCTCCTCCCCCCCTCCTCCCCCCCCCCTCCCCCCCCCTCCCCTCCCTCCCCCCCCTCCCCCCCCCCTCCCCCCCCCTCCCCCCCTCTTCCCCCCCTCTTCCCCCCCCTCCCCCCCTCTTCCCCCCCTCTCCCCCCCTCTTCCCCCCCCTCCCCCTCTTCCCCCCCCCCTCTTCCCCCCCCTCCCCCTCTTCCCCCCCCCCTCCCCTCTTCCCCCCCCCCCTCCCCCTCTTCCCCCCCCCCCCCCTCCCCCTCTTCCCCCCCCCCCTCCCCCCTCTTCCCCCCCCCTCCCCTCTTCCCCCCCCCCCCCCGGGTATTGTGTGGGGCTATTGTATGAGAGGGGCCGGCTGCTCGGTGTGGCCGAGGACCGGACCCTAACGTTGCTTTGTTTCCTTTGGCGTTGGCAGGCGGTGACGGGTCAGAGCCATGGGAGACAGCGATGACGAGTACGATCGGAGGCGCCGGGATAAATTCCGTCGGGAGCGGAGCGACTACGACCGTTCCGAGAGCGAGACGACCGGCGGAGAGATGATTGGAACGACAGGTTGGAGCGAGAGCGGGATCCTCCTGTGCAGTTAGCCATTGGCATGGTGCTCCAGCACTGACTGGCACACCAGAAAGATTCCACTACCTCCAGATACGCCGTAGCATTTGATTTGATTTGATTTATTGTTTTCATGCACCAAGATACAGTGAAAAGTTTTGTTTTGTGCGTGCTAAGCAGAGGCTATACCTGACCTGAATATCTCAGGATAATAGACCAAAATGCAGACGAAAGTGCTATAGTTACAGAGAAGGTGCACAGGGAGAGATCAACTCTCATGTAGGAGAAGTCTGTTCAAGAGTCTGATATTGTTCAGGTGAGAGGGGAAAGATTCAAAAGGGACGTGAGGGACAAACGTTGTCCCCCTCATCCATGGGAGGAGGTTGGTTTGTGTGTGGAATGAACTGCCAGAAGCAGTGGTACGTGCAGGTGCAGAGACAACATTTAAAAGACATTTTTTACAGGTGAGTGGATAGGAAAGGTTTAGAGGGATATGGACCAAACACAGGCAAATGCCACTCGTTCAGTTTGGGAAACTTGCTCAGCATAAATGAGTTGGCCCGAAGGGTCTCTCTCTGTGCTGTATGACTCTGTGACAGCGGGGAAGAAGCTGTTCTTGAATCTGTTTGTATGAGTTTTGAAACCTTTGTATCTCTTAGCTGTTGGAATCGTTATCTCCAGGGTGGGACAGGTCTCTGTCAGCTGTTTTCCTGAGGTAGTGGGAAGGGTAGATGGAGTCAGTGGATGGAAGGTTGGTTTGCGGAATGGACAGGGCTGTGTTCACCACCCTCTGTAATTTTGTGCAGACTGGGATAGGCTGCTTCCTGTGGGGCATCGATAAAAATTGCTAAGTGTCTTTGTGGCAGCTAACGGAGTCATAGAGATCTGGACTGGAGTCACTTGTGACTTAGGAGACATGGTTGTGTGTTGCTGCTGGGGGAGTTGGGGCCAGTGGCTCAAATTCCAGCAGGAAACCCAGTCCCAACGGTGAGATTCCTTTTGAAACCTGGCTTCAGCTTTGTGTGTGACCCTGTGGATTCCCCAGAGCTGTCTGAGGGAGCAGCGCTGAGTGCTGTCAGAAATGTCGTGAGCCCCTAGAATTGAAAGAGGGATTCCTTTTCATTGTCCGACACCATCAGCCCAATCCCTGTTCCCTCTGTGCTGCCACTGACCCTTTTAGTTTTTTCACCTTTGCTCATAAGCCTGTACTGTGGCACTTTACCATGTCACTTTGTCCGGTTTGCCTTGCAGAGAGTGGGACCGAGGGAGAGAGCGGAGGAGCCGCGAGTACAGGGACTATGACCGAGGCCGAAGGGAGCGGTTCTCTCCCCCTCGCCATGAGCTGAGCCCTCCCCAGAAGCGGGTGCGGAGGGAATGGTAAGTAGTGAAGCCGTCGGGCAGGATTGTGTACGCACCGTCCATCAGGGGCTGGACACTTTCATCCATCGAGTGGCCTCAATCTCCCGATCGATTGGAAAGGAATCGAGAGCTGAGTGGGGCAGCAGAGCCGAAACAGGAGATCAGGTTAACCAGTCAGGGAGGCTGGAGGGGCTGAATGGTGGTTTATTGCCACATGTACCTGAAAACAGTGAAAGGCTTTGTTTGTGAGCAGTAGGTAAGGACATACCGAACACTGGGGGTGGGGGGGGGAACCTTGGAGAGCGCGAGGCTGACAGGTGACACTGGAGCTCAGCATTATTTGACATTAGAGGGTCCATCATTAATACTACTCCAGCTCACCCTGATTTGCAACACGTTTTAGATTCCAGAGTTAGATTTTATAAAGCCTGGCCCTACTTTCGGAGCGAGTTCGGACCACTTCTCCAAGGATTGAATGGTAGCTGTACCGAGTCAGTCTTTTCAAAGCCAGCTTGAAGTGTGGGTGTGGGAATCGGTGGCAGTTGTGCTGATGTAATGGTTCTCTCCCTCAGGATGACCAATGTCGCTGACCCGTACCATGCCGGCTATGAGATGCCATACGGAGGTGGGGGGTGGTCCCAGCTATGGTCCCCCCTCAGCCCTGGGGTCCCCCTGATCTGCACATGATGCAGCAACACCACGGCATACCCATCCAGGCCAGGTGAGGTTATACACGGGGCTGCACCACTGCGATTGGTGGCTTCCTTCTCGGTTCCCAATCGGGCTCCCCTGAGCGAGTGTTGCAGTCTCTGGTCCCAAACGGCCAGATGAATGTGTCTGTAAAGTAACCCTGTTCATGCCTGCTATTGAGGTTTTGTTTGTGGGTATGTGTCAAGGGGCGTGTGTGAGTGAGAGAGTGAAAGTGTGTGTGGGTGTCTGTGTGTGCATGTGAGTGTCTGTCTCTATGTGTGTGAGATTGCGCGTGTCTGTCTGTGTGCGCGTGTCTGTCTGTGTGCGCGTGTCTGTCTGTGTGCGCGTGTCTGTCTGTGCATGTGTGTGCATGTCTGTGTGTGTGTGTGTGAGAGTGCGTGTGTGAGCGTGTATCTGTCTCTGTGTGTGTGAGAGTGCGTGTGTGAGCGTGTATCTGTCTCTGTGCGTGTGTGTCTATGTGCGTGTGTGAGCGTGTATCTGTCTCTGTGTGTGTGAGAGTGCGTGTGTGAGCGTGTATCTGTCTCTGTGCGTGTGTGAGAGTGCGTGTGTGAGCGTGTCTCTGTGTGTGTCTGTGCGTGTGTGAGCGTGTATCAGTCTCTGTGCGTGTGTGTCTATGTGCGTGTGTGAGCGTGTATCTGTCTCTGTGTGTGTGAGAAATGCGTGTGTGAGCGTGTCTCTGTGTGTGTCTGTGTGAGCGTGTATCTGTCTCTGTGTGTGTCTGTGCGTGTGTGAGCGTGTATCTGTCTCTGCGCGTGTGTCTGTGTGCGTGTGTGAGCATGTATCTGTCTCTGCGTGTGTGTCTGTGCGTGTGTGAGCGTGTCTCTGTGTGTGTGTGTTGTCTGTGTGCGTGTGTGAGCGTGTATCTGTCTCTGTGTGCGTGTGTCTGTGTGCGTGTGTGAGCATGTATCTGTCTCTGTGCGTGTGTGTCTGTGTGCGTGTGTGAGCGTGTATCTGTCTCTGCGTGTGTGTCTGTGCGTGTGTGAGCGTGTCTCTGTGTGTGTGTGTGTCTGTGTGCGTGTGTGAGCGTGTATCTGTCTCTGTGTGTCTGTGTGCGTGTGTGAGCATGTATCTGTCTCTGTGCGTGTGTGTCTGTGTGCGTGTGTGAGCGTGTATCTGTCTCTCATGCGTGTGTGTCTGTGCGTGTGTGAGCTGTATCTGTCTCTGTGTGTGTGTGTGTCTGTGTGCGTGTGTGAGCGTGTATCTGTCAGTGTGTGTGTGTGTGTGCGTGTGTGAGTGTGTATCTGTCTCTCTGTGTGTGTGTCTGTGTGCGTGTGTGAGCTGTATCTGTCTCTGTGTGTGTGTGTCTGTGTGCGTGTGTGAGCGTGTATCTGTCAGTGTGTGTGTGTGTGTGCGTGTGTGAGCGTGTATCTGTCTCTGCGTGTGTGTCTGTGCGTGTGTGAGCGTGTATCTGTCTCTGCGTGTGTGTCTGTGTGCGTGTGTGAGCGTGATATCTGTCAGTGTGTGTGTGTCTGTGTGCGTGTGGTGAGCGTGTATCTGTCTCTGTGTGTGTGTGTCTGTGTGCGTGTGTGAGCGTGTATCTGTCAGTGTGTGTGTGTGTATGAGTGTGTTTTTGTGTGTGTGGGTGGGTGGGTGTCTGTGTGAGGGTGTGAGGATGCTGGCTGGGCCTGTATACATTGCTGTTGGGAAGGTGGTACTGGTGGTGATCTGCTTTGTTGACCGGTTTC
>NW_027310150.1:82014-112014 GCF_047496795.1 Chiloscyllium punctatum
CTCCCGCCGCCAGGGGGCGCTCAATACGGTCCTCCCGCCGCCTAGGGGGGAGCTCAAATACGGTCCTCCCCGCCGCCAGGGGGCGCTCTCAATACGGTCCTCCCGCCGCCAGGGGGAGCTCAATACGGTCCTCCCGCCGCCAGGGGGCGCTCAATACGGTCCTCCCGCCGCCAGGGGGAGCTCAATACGGTCCTCCCCGCCGCCAGGGGGATGCTCAATACGGTCCTCCTGCCGCTCAGCGGGAGCGCAATACGACCTCGCCGCAGGGGGAGCTCAATGCGGGTCCTCCCGCCGCCAGGGGGAAGCTCAATGCGGTCCTCCCGCCGCCAGGGGGAAGCTCAATGCGGTCCTCCCGCCGCCAGGGGGAAGCTCAATGCGGTCCTCCCGCGCCAGGGGGAAGCTCAATGCGGTCCTCCCGTTGCAGCGCTCCCTCCAGCCAGTGGTTGGTATTGACCCATAGAGTCTGTTTGGAATGTCAACTCCTGCATTCTGATAAGACTCCCCTGCGTGCAGACAGAGGCCATTTGGCCCATCCAGCGTTACACTGACCCGCTGAAGGGCATTCCCAGCAAAGAATATGCTGCCTCCTGAGCTGTCAGGGTCAAAAAGTGTGGTGCTGGGAAAGCACAGCTAATCAGGCAGTATCCGAGGAGCAGGAGAGTTGACGGTTCGAGCCTGATGAAGAGTTCATGCTCAAACTGTCGACTCTCCGTGCTCCTCGGATGCTGCCTGACCTGCTTATCCAGCACCACACTTTTTTGACTCTGATCGCCAGCATCCACAGCCCTCACTTTCTCCCTCCAAAGCCATTGGGACCAAGTTGTTGCATTCATAGCGATCTACCTAGTGAACAATTAAAATTCTCAATATGTTCAAGTTTGAGAGAATCAAGAGCATGAATGGTTTATAAAATCATGAGGGGCGTGGGTAGGGTAAATAGAGGCAGCACAGTGGCTCAGTGGTTAGCCAGGGACCCGGGTTCAATTCCGGCCTTGGGCTGTCCGTGTGGAGTTTGCACATTTCTCCCCGGTGTCTGCATGGGTTTCCTCCGGGTGCCTCCAGTTTCCTCCCACAGTCCAAAGATGCGCAGGTCCGGGGTACTGGCCATGGGAAATTGTCCCATAGTGTCCAGGGATGTGCAGGTTAAGGGTGGATTGGCCATGGGAAATTGTCCATAGTGTCCAGGGATGTGCAGGTTAGGGTGGATTGGGCCATGGGAAATTGTCCCATAGTGTCCAGGGATGTGCAGGTTAGGGTGGATTGGCCATGGAAATTGTCCCATAGTGTTAGGTGCATTAGTCAGGGGTAAGTGGAATAGGTCTGGGTGGGTTACTCTTCAGAGGGTTGGTGTGAACCGGTTGGGCTGAAGGGCCCTGTTTCCACGCTGTAGATCATCTAAAGTGGAGTTGAGGATTTAAAGTCTCTTTCTGCTCGTACATCTTAGGGTCTGTTGGGTGACGATTAAATGTGCAAGTGACGCATTTTGCAAGAAAGAAAGATGAGAAAACATAAAATACTCTGAAGGGTTGTGGGGGTCAGAGTGCCTTTGTGCATAACTGGTTGAGAGAGTAGTTAATGAACACACACAGTGTTCTCGGGTTTAATTTGTAGGGGCAGAGGAGGAAGGTTCTGTTGAATGTTCCCCCACACACAAGACTTTAGCTAGAGTACTGTGTTGAGGTTTGGGTGCTGCATTGTGGACTGCTCAAATCTCCAATTTTACCTCGCTCTCTTTGCACCTTCTCTGCAGCCATAACATTGTATACCTTGTTCTGCTTTATTACCTCAATGCACTTTGGACAGTATGATCAGCCTGTACTGCATGCAAAACTTTTCATTGTACCTAGGTACGTGTGACAATAATAAAGATTTATCCCAGTGGTTTCAAGGATGGGGGAATTTTAATCACGGATATAGATTGGCAAATTTGGAGCAGTTTGTCTTGGAAAAGGTCGAAGGGAGATTTGATGGAATGTTTCACAGTCACGAGGAGTCTGGACAGAGTAAACAGGGAAGAAAATGCCCCCAGCTTCAGAAGGTTAATCATTTTGCAAATGACGCCAAAATAGATGGGTAATGGAGTGAAGGTCATCGAGGATTACAAAGAGGTCTTGAGCAATTGAACCAGGTGGAGTTTAATTTGAATAAATGTGAGATATTTGTGGCAAAACATGCAAGGACAGCACTTGCATGGGAATTTGCAGGGTATGGGTGAAATCAGTGAGCCGCACAACAGATGGTCACCTCCTGCAGAGTAACAATTCTCTGACATATTCGATAGCCATTCCCATATTCTAGCGTCAACCTTTCAATATTATCACTTCCTTATTGGCCACTAATTCTTTCAAATTATTTGAAGAGCCAATGGGTCAAGTCCCTTCATGCAGGATTGTGTTAGTGAATGAGGTGTTGTCGGGGAAGCTGGTAGATTGAGAGATACGGGGGGGGGGGGTGTGCAGGAGGTAGCTCCTTGAAGCTGCACAAACAGAAGTGTCTCTCAGTGGCATTAGTCAGGTGTGATGCTGTGATAATGGTATTTCTCAATGTAAATATATCACACTCCAGGCGGGCACCACGGTGTCATTACATCTCTCAGTTGCAGAACCCCTGAGCATCCAAATCGACAAACCGGGGGGAGCGGTGCACAATCCCAGCAGGAAAGCTCCGGAATCAGAAAACTCAAGACAGTTTCGAAGGAGAGATACACTTTTATTGCTGTTTGAAGACTATACAGGAGTTCCAAAAATGGTGATCAAAAGTTCCAATTTCTCAGGGTACAAGAGCTCAAATTCAAATTTAAAACGAAAACCAATTAGTCACCCATCCTGTAACCAGCTAAGTAGGGTTGTAGTTTTATTTTGGTGGGTGGGTGGTTATTCCAAGTGAAGGAAGAGTGAGACAATGGTCTTTGTGCGACGGGCAGCTTTATACCCACAATCACATGAACTGAATGTAGTGTACCACAACCTCCATCCCATCTCCCCCCCCCCCGCCCCGTGACTCACAGCATGCTCAGAGCCAGTCCCAGGCTCTTCCCCCACCCCACCCAACCAACAAAGATACAGAAAAAAAGCAGCTTTGCTGGTCTCCTTCTGTGACAGTGGGGAGGTGTGGATTTATCCCACTCCCCATGGTAAATGCGAGGTCTCTTACAGCACAAGACAGGTTTCCACATTTGCTGCACGACGACGGGGACAATTTCAGGAATAGCCTTGCTCCAAGACGTGGCTCATACAGCAGACAGCAGCCACCCAGACATCAGTGGATCCACAGATGGTAATCTTGGGGAATCAACAGGACGGACTGCTGTCCGCTTGGCAATACATGATCAAACACATCAAGATCAACAAGGCCAGAGGTGATGATGGCTCAGGCTTCTGTTTGGGACAGCCACAGTGCCATGCCCCCCTCCCCCCCCCCCCCCCCTCAGGGTGACCCTGAGCACCAGTAACCAGTTCCATCGATGGACTATGACAGTGAGTCACACACACGGCCTTCTGTCAGTGGGGTTCAGGAACTTCCTGCAGACTACTCCAGGCCAAATTAATTGTGTTGGGCATCCCCATAATCTCCAAGAGCAGGGGGTCAAAACCAACCAGACACAAAAGTGGGAGGGGGGGGTGGAGGGAAGAGGTGAAATCAAGGTTCCATATGGTATTAACCTGAGAGACAATGGCTGCAGAGTATAGGATGGCACACTGGTTTGGTAGTGGTATTGGTATGTATTGGCGGGGGTTGGGAGGCACTGTATCACAGAGGTACGTTCTGCAATCGAGTTGGAAAATCCAACTCCAGGGAGCTGCAAATGAAAAGATTTCCACTCAATTGAGAGCATTTCAACCAATCACATCACTGGGTCAACAGCTTGTGGTAACTACAGACAGGCACGGGGTTAGAGATAGGGGAACACTCCCTCTACACTGTCCCCCCCATCAAAACACTCCCAGGGACAGGGACAGCACGGGGTTAGATACAGAGTAAAGCTCCCTCTACACTGTCCCCCTCATCAAACACTCCAGGGACAGGGACAGGGACAGCACGGGGTTAGAGACAGGGTAACACTCCCTCTACACTGTCCCCCTCATCAAACACTCCCAGGGACAGGGACAGCACGGGGTTAGATACAGAGTAAAGCTCCCTTTACACCACTCTCAACAAGAACACAAAGTGCTCCTTCCACATCAGTGAGTGTTTATTATGTCCTGTCAGCCTATTGGGGTAACATGGTCTTGTGGCACACCGAGTGGGTGGAAGGAGCTCATTCCAACTGGAAGATGAGATTGGAGCCTACCACTAAGCTCACTGGAATCGTGTGTCGAATATGCACTCACTTGGGGGATTTGAATCCGATCAGATACCGCGCATCAGATTCAGGATCAAGGCAGTGAAAAAAACGGGCTGGGTAAGGGGACAAAATACAAAATTAACCTACATTTACATAGCTCCCCACTGCCGGGGCATCTGAAAGCTGCTCAGCTGGAGAGTAAAATGGTGAATTTATAAAGAATTAGCACACACTATCCTCTGGAAAGGGCCAAGGATTGCCCCAGGAAAGAGGAAGCACAGCCAAGTGGCTGACATGATGGGCCATGGTATCTGCACTAGCCCCTGATCTATACAATTCCCCATCTGTTTACATGCAGACAGTGGCTTGTTTCCTTTGAGATCCACAAGGAAAGATCAAGTGTTATGAGCAGAACGGAACCCCCCCCCCCCCCCCCCCCCCCGACAGTGTAAACCACCTGATCATAACTGGAAGGTTTGATATAAAAAGACAGGTCTCATTGCTTCAACGTTGGTCCTGTGTATCTCATTAAATGGACTTTTTAAAAAGAAGTGTAAAACAGATTGATTAACTACAAGATCAGAGAAGCGAACAGGTTGGAGAAGGGTTTGCAATCCAGGGCCAGAGTCCAAGGGCAATGCAGGATTGCTGAGGCCGAAGGAAAAGACAAAGTTCAAAACACTAGCTGCGATTTCAGGATCCTTTGTGCAGGTATGTGGGGTAATGCTAGTGAGGGAGGCCATGCAGTTACATAAACGGGCAGCTGGTCTGTGGAACCAGACCTTGAACAGGCTGGAATGTGTGCTGTTGCAGACCTGGAACACTGTTCAGTTTTGCCAGTGAGGCAGTCAGAGGAGATTCATGATGCTTTTGATTCTCTGTAATTTATATTATATATTCCACATTTCTATATATAAAGCCGTCTACGAGGTGCACCCGCCTTGATTAGTTGCTGCGAAATACTGATTAAGGATGCAGGCTTTTCGTTGTCGGGCAACTTGGTAAGACGAGAAAGTTATCACAGTGCAGTCCGAGAGGGGGTAGTCAGGAGTCCAAGAAACAAAATAACCGTGGCTGAAGGAGAAAACCGTTACTGCTGGCCTGACTGTCCTTCATGCTCCCATCCTGATGCTTTGAATAATCTGGAAAATGGCTGCAACATGAAGTGGGGGGGAGGCAGAAAAACAGACATGTTAGGAAGACAGAAAGGTAACCACTTTGGTCTCTGACCTAGCTATTACCCAGAATGTGCACGTTCCTGACAGACCCGTCGATGCACGGTGTGCCTTATCACCGTAGGGGCCTGGAGTGTCATAAGCTCCTGACAGGTCAGCTACCACCACCCTCCACAACCAGTCACTGCACTTGGGTGGTCAGGAGGTTCGAATGATGAATAAAGGCTGGAGTGCAGAAGGTTGATAGAAGTTTATAAAATAATGAGGGGTATAGAGAGAGTTCATGGTCACTGTCTTTTCCCTAGGATGGGGGATTTCAAGATCTGGGGCCACATTTTTAAGGAGACAGGAGAGAGATTTAAAGACATAAGAGGCAATTTCTTTACATAGAAGGTGGAATGAACTTCCTGAGGAAGTGGTGGATGTGAGTACAGTTACAATGTTTAAAAGATATTTGGATTAATACATGAAGAGGAAAGGTTTGGAGAGAAATGGACCAGGAACAGGCAGGTGGGACTAGTTTAGTCGGAGATTACATTCGGTATGGACTGGTTGGACCAAAGAGTCTGTTTCTGTGCAGTATGACTAAGTAAGGAAGCATGAGTTGCCTCTGTTCGGTGCAGGTGGACTGAGTTCATGGTGTTCCATGGAAGTTAGCAGGTTAACAGCCCATTTTCCTGCATGTTTAAAGGGAATTGGTTAGTGTGGGCAGCATTCCTAATGAAGGGCTTTTGCCCGAAATGTCGATGTTCCTGCTTCTCGGATGCTGCCTGACATTCTGTGCTTTTCCAGCACCACTCTAATCTTGACTCTAATCTCCAGCATCTGTAGTCCCCACTGTGGGCAGCAGTTGATCTTCCAGCCTTCCAGACGATCATCCCCCTATAACTTGTCAAGATAGGGGGCTCCAAAGACTCAAAACTCTGAGGGAAGAGATTATTCCTCACATTGGTCAAGATGGCCAATTGCTTATCCCGAGACTATTCCTGTGGTTGGAGCCTGCAGTTGCCAGAGGGAACATTACATCACCACATTGCAAACTCCAGTGAAAATAAACCCACACGATTCAAGCTCAACTCAACTCAGCCCAAGGTGAATGAATCTCTAAGATTACATGGAGGGGGCTCAGAAAAGGTTGATCAGGATGTTGCAGGAATGGAGGGTTTGAGTTATGGGGAAAAGCTGGATAGACTGGGACTCTTCTTTCACTGGAGTGGAGGAGGTTGAGACGTGACCTTACATAGGTTTATAAAATCATGAGGTGAATAGCAAGAGTCTTTCCCTAGGGTGGGGGCTTTCAATTCTAGGGGGCGTAATTTTAAGGTGAGAGGTGGAAGATTTAAAAAAAGATATGTGGGGAATGGGATTAGTATAGCCACATCTTTATCGAATGGTGCTAATGTGATGGACTGAATAGCCACCTTCTGTTCTACGCGTGTACAAGTCTGTCTTTATGATAAAGGTGTTTGGGAAGGAGGTTCTGGTATAACCTTTGCTGAGCCCCCTCAGTGTAATCTAAAAATATCAATCCACTGCTTGCTTCAGAGTTTCTTGCTGTGCACATGTACAGAGGCAACGTCCTGCAGGTCGGGTTTTGGAGAACGAGGGGACAACAGCCTGTTACAATTACAGCTGAGTGTTCCAGCAATGACATTATACGTGCTGTTTCTTTACACCAGGTGTGTTAGAGGTTTGGAACTCTTCCACATCAATCAGCAACTGAGGCTGCATCAATGATTAACTTTAAATCAGAGATTGATGGAGTCTTGTTATCCAGAAGTTGGTGGTGGCGCGAGGGGAGGGGGTGATGTAGTGTGCGCAGACGTGGTGTTAGATCACACATCATGATGTAATTAAATGATGCAATAGTCATGATGCTAGTGGTTTCCTCCTGGTCCCGGTGATTACTGATAAATTTAAATTGCCTCACTAATGCCCCAAACAGTCGGGCTGACAACTGACACCCAGATCATTGGTGAGATCTTGGCCAATCATACTCATTTCTTTGGTGCCACTTTTCTCTAACAGCACCTTCCAAACCCACGGCCACTTCCATCGAGAAGGAGAAGGGGCAGCAGATACACGGGAATCCCACCCCCTGCACGTTCCCCTCCGAGCCCCTCACCATCCTGACCTGGAAATATATCACCGTTCCCTCAGTGTGGCTGGGTCAGAATCTTGGGATTCCCTCCCTCAGGGACATTGTGGGTCTACCCTCCAGCACATGGACTGCTGCAGCAAGAGGGGGGTGAGGGGGGTGAGGGGGGAGGGGGTGACTACAAACGGGTAATAATGTTGGCTGGCCAATAACACTGACATCCTACAAATGAATTTTAAATACATTCGTTGTGATTGGTATTAAATTGTCAGCGTTAGCTGATAGCACGTTTAAAACAGACCTGGTGAGTAACAGAAGGGAAAGAATTTACAGAAGAACAGGGATACGGCACTATTTAAGGAAGTATAGGCAAGGAAGGGCTGAATGATCTCCTTCTGCTGTAATTCCATGAATTCTGACAGACACCGAATGGGAGCAAAAGAAAGACCCACCTGATCCACAGACCACAAATACAAACAACGCCAGCAACCAGGGGGCTACTGGAGCCCTCTCCTCTTGAAGGGGTCTCTGGAAAGCAAGACAGCGAGAGTGAGTGTGAATAGGGTCTGCCCTGCTCGCCTGACCAAGGTCCACCCTGACACACACAGGGACACAGCGCTGCTGTCACTTGACTCACACAAACCAAACACAACCCACATCTTTCAGTGCACCAGCAGCAAACGTCCACTGCTCTGCGGGAACTCATTGACATCAAGAACACAGAGGCCCAGTGGTTAGCACTGCTGCCTCACAGCACCAGGGACCCGGATTTGATTCCAGCCTCAGGTAACTGTCTGTATGGAGTTTGCACGTCCATACCCAGTGTCTGTGTGGGTTTGCTCTCTCAGTCCAAAGGTGAGCAGGTTAGGATGGGCTCGCCATGGGAAATTGTCCCATAGTACCCAGGGAAATGTGGGGTTACAGGAATTTTTTGGGGGGGGGGGGGTGGAAAGAGTCTGGGTGGGATGCCCTTTTGAGGGGCTGTGTAGACCTAGATGTGTTGAATGGCCTACTCCCGCATTGGTGGGGATATTCTGTGATGGAAAGGAAATGCAGAGGAATGTGGGGGTGGGGGTGGGGCATCCAGTACAGTCCTGACACAGAACGTACAAAGACACAGCTTTACAAGACCTCTACCTCACTGCCTCCGGGGTGCCTGACCTGTGATCAGATCACAGAGATGCAGCCACACTTGGCATAGGGAGATCCCACATGCCACTACTTCATAACCACTGGGACGGCAACGTTCAATGTTGTTATGGGATGCGGTGGGCAGTAAACCCCTCTGCTTCTCCAGGGTGGGGGATGAAATATGGCCAGGCCAAACCCGCTTTGCACCAGAAGATCCCACATGCCACTACTTCACAACCACCGGGACACTGCTTCTCCGGGGTGGGGGAACACCTCTGCATCTCGGGGTGGGGGAGGGGGAAGCAGGGGAAAGAATACGGCCTGTCCAAACCCGGACTGTGGGACTGGTGGTGGGGGGGGGGGCGCCGTTTATAACCGAGCCAAGGTGTGCGGGTCTGTGGGGGGCGCCGCACTGCCGCTGGTTGCTGAGGTGGCAGTTGGACAAAGCCCCGCCCTCAGCGCCCGCTGATTGGCGCTGGTCAAGGGGCGTCGGCGGCGCCAGGGTTGACTGACGCAACCGGCCGCCAATGGGAGGACACGGGGCCGGCGCCCATTGGCGCACGCGGCTGTCAATCGGCGCGGTGACGTCATCGCGCAGTAGCCACGTAAACAACCGTCGCTCCGGTCGAGGCGACGGGGAAATTCACACTCGGAGGGGGTTCCAGTCCCGCTCGCTGTCACCCCGGCCAAAAATCACCCGCTACTCACGGTGCTCCGGGCCACATTGCCCCGCTGGGTGATGTTTTTACTGTGCTTCTCGTTGGCCATGCGAATCCGCTGCTTTGCCACCATCTCCGCCTCTGGGCTTGAGTCCTCACAGCTACCGAACGACGACCTGAAGCGCGAGAGAGAGGGGCGGGCACAGGAACCGGAAACGTCCCCATCGATACCGCCCACTCCCGGGAAGCCCGGGCTCCGATTGGACCGGCGCCCGCTCTTCAAATGTCACCCCGCCCATATGTCTTTCCGATTGGTGGAACCCCCCCCCCCGCACCCCGAACCGTCAGCTCACAACGCCCGCCTACTGCGCCGAGCTGACGTCTGTGACTGGACAGGGTTGTCCCGCCTTCCCCGAGGGGGCCACCCGCATTGGCGGAGGAGCCGTCCATCAGGAATGCCGCCCCACCCCACCCGCAACGGCGACTGTTGCAATTGGCGGCGCGTGTGTCCGTCAACACCAGGGCCCGCCTTCCCGCGCGCCCGCGCCGCTGGCCCCCATTGGTCCCTTGTGCTTGCCTAAAGGCCCCGCCCACGTGTCCAGAGGAGGCCATTCTGCCCGCGCCCATCATTCTTGACCAACGCGAATCGGCCTCTCCCTCGCTTTTATGGCATTTGTTTGGAGCAGGTGGGACTAGAACCTGGCCCAGAGGTAGAGGCACTACCACCACAATGGGTTAGTAGTCCCTTACCTCAATTTAACTGGCAAATGGGCACCTAATAACGACCCACTGGGACAACAGGCAGTGCTGGGATGTGAACAGCACTTCCCAATGATGCAGCCACAGCACGGCACAACATCAATCACATCTGAGTCTGACACAAGCCTCAACTCTTTCACGTCAGCTTCTCATCACCTCAATTTCCCTGGTACTTCAGAAGACTATCTGCTTCCCCCTTTAAATACTAGCTCCCCACAACTCTGGGTTACTGGAACCATACAGTAGAAAGCGGGGTTACTGGGTTTGGGTGGGGGAGGGTCAGTCTGTAGGATTTCTATTCTATTCCAGAATAAATTCCTTCCCTTCTCAGTGCTCCCCATCTACTGTACCTGTGTTCCATTGTTTGAGCTCGCCCTCCCCTCCTTCCCGAGCGCCAAACAGCATTGTGCAGATGCCTTCCCAGCATCTACTTTGAGAGGTCCTTCAATATATCATTCCAGTGAGAGTCAGCCCCTTCAGGAACTGTATCCCAGTGAGAGACAGCACCTTCAGGAACTGTATCCCAGTGAGAGACAGCCCCTTCAGGAACTGTGTCCCAGTGAGAGTCAGCCCCTTCAGGATCTGTATCCCAGTGAGAGACAGCCCCTTCAGGAACTGTATCCCAGTGAGAGACAGCACCTTCAGGAACTGTATCCCAGTGAGAGACAGCCCCTTCAGGAACTGTGTCCCAGTGAGAGTCAGCCCCTTCAGGATCTGTATCCCAGTGAGAGACAGCCCCTTCAGGAACTGTATCCCAGTGTGAGTCAGCCCCTTCAGGAACTGTATCCCAGTGAGAGTCAGCCCCTTTGGGAACTGTATCCCAGTGAGAGTCAGCCCCTTCAGGAACTGTATCCCAGTGAGAGTCAGCCCCTTCAGGAACTGTGTCCCAGTGAGAGTCAGCCCCTTCAGGAACTGTATCCCAGTGTGAGTCAGCCCCTTCAGGAACTGTATCCCAGTGAGAGACAGCACCTTCAGGAACTGTATCCCAGTGAGAGTCAGCCCCTTCGGGAACTGTATCCCAGTGAGAGTCAGCACCTTCAGGAACCATATCCCGGTGAGAGTGCCCCTTCAGGAACTGTATCCCAGTGAGAGTCAGCCCCTTCAGGAACTGTATCCCAGTGAGAGCCAGCCCCTTCAGGAACTGTATCCCAGTGAGAGCCAGCCCCTTCAGGAACTGTATCCCAGTGAGAGTCAGCACCTTCAGGAACTGTATCCCAGTGAGAGTCAGCCCCTTCAGGAACTGTATCCCAGTGAGAGACAGCACCTTCAGGAACTGTATCCCAGTGAGAGCCAGCCCCTTTAGGAACTGTATCCCAGTGAGAGTCAGCCCCTTCAGGAACTGTATCCCAGTGAGAGACAGCCCCTTCAGGAACTGTATCCCAGTGAGAGACAGCCCCTTCAGGAACTGTATCCCAGTGAGAGTCAGCCCCTTCAGGAACTGTATCCCAGTGAGAGTCAGCCCCTTCAGGAACTGTATCCCAGTGAGAGACAGCACCTTCAGGAACTGTATCCCAGTGAGAGTCAGCCCCTTCAGGATCTGTATCCCAGTGAGAGACAGCACCTTCAGGAACTGTATCCCAGTGAGAGTCAGCCCCTTCAGGAACTGTATCCCAGTGAGAGACAGCCCCTTCAGGAACTGTATCCCAGTGAGAGTCAGCCCCTTCAGGAACTGTATCCCAGTGAGAGTCAGCCCCTTCAGGAACTGTATCCCAGTGAGAGACAGCACCTTCAGGAACTGTATCCCAGTGAGAGTCAGCCCCTTCAGGATCTGTATCCCAGTGAGAGACAGCACCTTCAGGAACTGTATCCCAGTGTGAGTCAGCACCTTCAGGAACTGTATCCCAGTGAGAGTCAGCCCCTTCAGGAACTGTATCCCAGTGAGAGACAGCCCCTTCAGGAACTGTATCCCAGTGAGAGTCAGCCCCTTCAGGAACTGTATCCCAGTGAGAGACAGCACCTTCAGGAACTGTATCCCAGTGAGAGTCAGCCCCTTCAGGAACTGTATCCCAGTGAGAGACAGCCCCTTCAGGAACTGTATCCCAGTGAGAGTCAGCCCCTTCAGGAACTGTGTCCCAGTGAGAGTCAGCCCCTTCAGGAACTGTATCCCAGTGTGAGTCAGCCCCTTCAGGAACTGTATCCCAGTGAGAGTCAGCCCCTTCAGGAACTGTATCCCAGTGAGAGTCAGCACCTTCAGGATCTGTATCCCAGTGAGAGTCAGCCCCTTCAGGAACTGTATCCCAGTGAGAGTCAGCCCCTTCAGGAGCTGTATCCCATGAGAGTCAGCCCCTTCAGGAACTGTATCCCAGTGAGAGACAGCCCCTTCACGAACTGTATCCCAGTGTGAGTCAGCCCCTTCAGGAACTGTATCCCAGTGAGAGTCAGCCCCTTCAGGAGCTGTATCCCAGTGTGAGGCAGCACCTTCAGGATGGAGGAGAATAGCAGTGAGCAGAATGGGATGGTTGGATAGAGCTGAAAGCGCAGGAAGCTGACACAGGGTAGTGATGAATAGTGGGGCCCCCACCCCCTGTGCTCCAACCATTCTGTTCATGGCAAGTGTATCCTCATCTGAATGGAAACCACTCCGCAGTGATTCTGTACAGCAACAAGAGAGGGTCAGGATAATGTTCTGGGCAATATTCCCAAATCTGCCTAATCCCTGACCCAACACAAAGCAGTCATTTGATGATCATCTTGTTTACCTTCGCATTGCTGTTCACGCTGTTCTCATTTGGAGGGAAAACAGTTTTCTGTTTGTTTATGCGGGACCAGGGCTCAGATCGTTTCAAGGTTCTTTCTCACCACGTTGGAGATTGAACACTCTGCAGAGAAGACCGACTTTTATTTCTCTAGCGCCCTTTCCCATCCAATGGTGTGCCAAAGCACTGCACAACACAGAGGATGCGGTCACCACTGGAGGAATCAATCTCCCACGAGGTGCAACGTGATAATAAACAGATCCCAACACTGCTTTTGTGATCTGGACGTGAGGGACAAATATTGGCCCCAGGACCTCAAGGCTGAGGGGTGACCTTAGAGAGGTTTATAAAATCATGAGAGGTATAGATAAGGTGATTGGCAGGTGTCTTTTCCCTTTGGTGGGGGAATTCAAGACTGGGGGTATATTTTTAAGGTGAGAGAAGGTAGATTTAACAAAGACACAGGATTCTTGTACACAGAGGGTGGTTTGTGTGCAGAATGGGCTTCCTGAGTAAGTGGTGGACGGAGATACAGCTACATTTAAAAGCCATTTGGATATGTTCGTGTATAGGAAAGGTTTGGAGGGACAGGAGCCCAGCACAGGCAGGTGGGATTAGGGGTGGCATGGACTAGTTGGACCGAAGGGTCTGTTTCCGTGCTGTATGATGGTATGATAACATGGTGCTGTTCTCCTCTCAATCCCACCACACAGCCACATGAGCTCAGTTCCATCCTCAGGGACAGAAGGGGCATTTCTCACGAGGGGTTCCAGAACCAGTGGGAGGTATGAGGAGCATTTGCTGCAGCAAGTTCTGTGCCTGGAACAATGGAAGCCGCTACACCTTCCTCAAGGGAAGTGGAAAGAGACCAGGAAAGGATAAACGTATAGGGATACTGGGGGCAGAGTCGGGAGAGGTGGAGTGGGACTAATTGCGTCACTCTCTCCAAGTTTCAACCCTGGCTCGATGGGCTGAATAGGCTCCTTGTGTACTGTGTTGTTCTGTGATTCGAGTCCCCAGATTTGGAAAGGGTGGAGGCCATTCGGCCCCTCTGTCCCTCAAGTATCAGTCCTGCCCAGTCCACTCCATATGTGCGTCGGGGAGGTGGAAACAACAAGGTAAGTGTTGAGGGGTCACTGATGGAGGGGTTGGGGGATATGTGTGGGAATGGGGAGCGAGGGTGACGTTTGTTGAAGGGAAGCAGAGGGTATTTGTTGGGGGGGAGGAGCGGGGATACTTGTAAGGGAGGGGTGAGGGATTTTGGAGAGGGGAGGGGTGAAGGATATTAGGAGAGGGGGAGGGGGAGGGGAGAGGTGAGGGATATTTGGGGGAGGGGGAGAGGTGGGGGATATTTGGGGGAGGGGAGGGGTGAGGGATATTAGGAGAGGGGGAGGGGTGAGGGATATTTGGGGAGGGGGAGGGGTGAGGGATATTTGGAGGGAGGGATGAGGGATATTTGGGGGAGGGGGAGGGGTGAGGGATATTTGGAGGGGGGAGGGGTGAGTGTTATTTGGGGAGGGGGAGGGGAGAGGTGAGGGATATTTGGGGGAGGGGTGAGGGATATTTGGGGGAGGGGGAGAGGTGGGGGATATTTGGGGGAGGGGAGGGGTGAGGGATGTTAGGAGAGGGGGAGAGGTGAGGGTTATTTGGGGGAGGGGGAGGGGAGAGGTGAGGGATATTTGGGGGAGGGGTGAGGGGTATTTGGGGGAGGGGAGAGGTGAGGGATATTTGGGGGAGGGGGTGAGGGATATTTGGGGGAGGGGGTGAGGGAGAGGTGAGGGATATTTGAGGGAGGGGGTGAGGGATATTTGGGGAGGGGGAGGGGTGAGGGATATTTGGAGGGAGGGATGAGGGATATTTGGGGGAGGTGAAGAGGTGAGGGATATTTGGGGGAGGTGGAGGGGTGAGGCATATTTGGGGGAGGGGGAGTGAGGGATATTTGGGGGTGGGGGAGGGGTGAGGGATATTTGGGGGTGGGGGAGGGGTGAGGGATATTTGGGGGAGGGGTGAGGGATATTTGGGGGAGGGGGAGGGGTGAGGGATATTTGGGGGAGGGGGAGGGGTGAGGGATATTTGGAGGAGGGGAGAGGGGAGGGGTGAGGGATATTTGGGGGAGGGGGAGAGGTGAGGGATATTTGGGGGAGGGATGAGGGATATTTGGGGGAGGGGAGTGGGAGAGGTGAGGAATATTTGGGGGAGGGGGAGTGGGAGAGGTGAGGGATATTTGGGGGAGGGATGAGGGATATTTGGGGGAGGGGGAGAGGTGAGGGATATTTGGGGGGAGGGGGAGGGGGAGGGGAGGGATGGGGAGGGATATTTTGGGGGGAGGAGGGGAGGGGAGCGGGATGTTTGGAGGGGAGGGGTGAGGGATGTTGGGGGGAGGGGAGGGATGAGGGAATTTTGGGGGTGGCGGGTTGAGGGATGTTTGGGGTGGCGGGGTGAGGGATGTTTGGGGTGGCGGGGTGAGGAATGTTTGGGGGTAGGGTGAGGAATGTTTGGGGGGAGGGGGTGCGGGATGTTTGGGGGGAGGGGTGAGGAATGTTTGAGGGGGAGGGGTGCGGGATGTTTGAGGGGGAGGGGTGAGGGATGTTTGGGGGAGGGGTGAGGAATGTTTGAGGGGGAGGGGTGTGGGATGTTTGAGGGGGAGGGGTGAGGAATGTTTGGGGGGAGGGGTGCGGGATGTTTGAGGGGAGGGGTGAGGAATGTTTGAGGGGGAGGGGTGAGGGATGTTTGAGGGGAGGGGTGAGGAATGTTTGAGGGGGAGGGGTGAGGGATGTTTGGGGGGAGGGGTGAGGAATGTTTGAGGGGGAGGGTGTGGGATGTTTGAGGAGGAGGGGGTGTGGGATGTTTGAGGGGGAGGGGTGAGGGATTTTGGGGGGTGGTGCGGGATGTTTGGGGGGAAGGGGTGAGGAATGTTTGAGGGGGAGGGGTGCGGGATGTTTGAGGGGGAGGGGTGCGGGATGTTTGAGGGGGAGGGGTGTGGGATGTTTGAGGGGGAGGGGTGAGGGATTTTGGGGGGTGGTGCGGGATGTTTGGGGGGAAGGGGTGTGGGATCTTTGAGGGGGAGGGGTGAGGGATGTTTGGGGGGGAGGGGTGTGGGATGTTTGAGGGGGAGTGGTGAGGGATTTTGGGGGGTGGTGCGGGATGTTTGGGGGGAAGGGGTGTGGGATGTTTGAGGGGGAGGGGTGTGGGATATTTGAGGGGGAGGGGTGAGGGATGTTTGGGGGGAGGGGTGAGGGATGTTTGGGGGAGGGGGGAGGAATGTTTGAGGGGGAGGGGTGTGGGATGTTTGAGGGGGAGGGGTGATGAATGTTTGGGGGGAGGGGTGAGGGATTTTGGGGGGGAGGGGTGCAGGATGTTTGGGGGGAAGGGGTGCGGGATGTTTGAGGGGGAGGGGTGAGGGATGTTTGGGGGGAGGGGTGAGGAATGTTTGAGGGGGAGGGGTGTGGGATGTTTGAGGGGGTGTGCGGGATGTTTGTGGGGAAGGGGTGAGGGATGTTTGGGCGGAGGGGTGAGGAATGTTTGAGGGGGAGGGATGTGGGATGTTTGAGGGGGAGGGGTGTGGGATGTTTGAGGGGGAGTGGTGAGGGATTTTGTGGGGTGGTGCGGGATGTTTGGGGGGAAGGGGTGTGGGATGTTTGAGGGGGAAGGGTGAGGGATGTTTGAGGGGGTGGGGTGAGGAATGTTTGAGGGGGAGGGGTGTGGGATGTTTGAGGGGGAGGGGTGTGGGATGTTTGAGGGGAGGGGTGAGGAATGTTTGAGGGGGAGGGGTGTGGGATGTTTGAGGGGAGGGGTGTGGGATGTTTGGGGGTAGGGGTGAGGGATTTTGGGGGAAGGGGGAGGGATTTTGGCGGGGGGAGGGATTTTGAGGGGAGGGGGAGGGATGTTTGGGGTGGAGGGGTGAGGGATGTTTGAGGGGGAGGGGTGAGGAATGTTTGAGGGGGAGGGGTGCGGGATGTTTGAGGGGGAGGGGTGTGGGATGTTTGAGGGGGAGGGGTGCGGGATGTTTGAGGGGGAGGGGTGAGGGATGTTTGGGGGGAGGGGTGAGGAATGTTTGAGGGGGAGGGGTGTGGGATGTTTGAGGGGGAGAGGTGAGGAATGTTTGGGGGGAGGGGTGCGGGATATTTGAGGGGAGGGGTGAGGAATGTTTGGGGGAGGGGGGAGGAATGTTTGAGGGGGAGGGGTGTGGGATGTTTGAGGGGGAGGGTGCGGGATGTTTTGGGGGGAGGGGTGAGGGATGTTTGAGGGGGAGGGGTGTGGGATGTTTGAGGGGGAGGGGTGAGGAATGTTTGGGGGGAGGGGTGCGGGATGTTTGAGGGGGAGGGGTGCGGGATGTTTGAGGGGGAGGGGTGAGGGATGTTTGGGGGAGGGGTGAGGGATGTTTGGGGGGAGGGGTGCGGGATGTTTGAGGGGGAGTGGTGAGGAATGTTTGAGGGGGAGGGGTGAGGGATGTTTGGGGGGAGGGGTGAGGGATGTTTGGGGGGAGGGGTGAGGGATGTTTGGGGGAGGGGGGAGGGATGTTTGGGGGAGGGGTGAGGGATGTTTGGGGGAGGGGTGTGGGATGTTTTGGGAGGAGGGGTGCGGGATGTTTGGGGTGAGCGGTTAGGGTTGTTTGGGGGGAAGGGGTGTGGGATGTTTGGGGGGGAGGGTGCGGGATGTTTGGGGCAGCGGTGCGGGATGTTTTGGGGGGGAGGGGTGCGGGATGTTTTGGGGGGGAGGGTGCGGGATGTTTTGGGGGGGATGTTTTGGGGGGGGAGGGGTGCAGGATGTTTTGGGGGGACTGGTGCGGGATGTTTGGGGCAGCGGTGTGGGATGTTTTGGGGGGGAGGGGTGCGGGATGTTTTGGGGGGAGGGGTGCGGGATGTTTGGGGCAGCGGTGTGGGATGTTTTGGGGGGGAGGGGTGCGGGATGTTTTGGGGGGGAGGGGTGCGGGATGTTTGGGGCAGCGGTGTGGGATGTTTTGGGGGGGAGGGGTGCGGGATGTTTTGGGGGGAGGGGTGCGGGATGTTTGGGGCAGCGGTGCGGGATGTTTTGGGGGGAGGGGTGCGGGATGTTTGGGGCAGCGGTGTGGGATGTTTTGGGGGGGAGGGGTGCGGGATGTTTTGGGGGGAGGGGTGCGGGATGTTTGGGGCAGCGGTGCGGGATGTTTTTGGGGGAGGGGTGCGGGATGTTTGGGGCAGCGGTGCGGGATGTTTTGGGGGGAGGGGTGCGGGATGTTTTGGGGGGGAGGGGTGCGGGATGTTTTGGGGGGGAGGGTGCGGGATGTTTTGGGGGGGATGTTTTGGGGGGGGAGGGGTGCAGGATGTTTTGGGGGGACTGGTGCGGGATGTTTGGGGCAGCGGTGCGGGATGTTTTGGGGGGAGGGGTGCGGGATGTTTGGGGCAGCGGTGCGGGATGTTTTGGGGGGAGGGGTGCGGGATGTTTTGGGGGGGTAGTGGTGCGGGATGTTTTGGGGGGGAGGGGTGTGGGATGTTTTGGGGGGGAGGGGTGCGGGATGTTTGGGGCAGCGGTGCGGGATGTTTTGGGGGGGAGGGGTGTGGGATGTTTTGGGGGGGGGTGCGGGATGTTTTGGGGGGAGGGGTGTGGGATGTTTTGGGGGGGTAGCGGTGCGGGATGTTTTGGGGGGGAGGGGTGTGGGATGTTTTGGGGGGAGGGGTGTGGGATGTTTTTGGGGGGGAGGGGTGTGGGATGTTTTGGGGGGAGGGGTGCGGGATGTTTGGGGCAGCGGTGCGGGATGTTTTTGGGGGAGGGGTGCGGGATGTTTTGGGGGGGAGGGGTGCGGGATGTTTGGGGCAGCGGTGCGGGATGTTTTGGGGGGTAGGGGTGTGGGATGTTTTGGGGGGGAGGGGTGTGGGATGTTTTGGGGGGGTAGCGGTGCGGGATGTTTTGGGGGGGAGGGTGTGGGATGTTTTGGGGGGAGGGGTGCGGGATGTTTGGGGCAGCGGTGCGGGATGTTTTGGGGGGAGGGGTGTGGGATGTTTTGGGGGAGGGGTGTGGGATGTTGGGGGTAGCGGTGCGGGATGTTTGGGGAGCGCGAGGTGGGGGATATTTGGAGGAATTGCTCGGATTACCCCGCCCTGATTTGCAGGGAGCAGTAAATCGTGTGGAGACATCCATAAAGAGCGAAGGGTGATGTGGGGACGATTGGAGGTAGTGAATGATTAACAGAAATCAGGGGACACAGATTCGACCGAGTACATCAGGGATTAGCTATTAATTTGTGAACAGCACCAAAGCAATGGTCAGTTTGAACAATCGAAGACTGGGAGTCTGAATAAACAAACAAGCAAAGTGAATGGCAGCAGAGGAGAATGAGATGGGCCTGTTCCATCGAGTATCTGATCTGTTTTCCATCGGGGCTAGGACGATCTCAGAGGCTGACCTCCTGACTGAATACTCTGTTTCCAGAGGCAGCTCTTGTGCTCCCAGTCTGACGTGGCTACCAGAGGCTTCAGTCCCCACAGCAATGGACAGTCAATGCCAGGAGGACACCGAGAAGACCTTTCAGCATCTGATCCACCACCTGGGAGGCAGGGAGGCAGTGCTGGTGGTGGGAGACATCTACACCAGTGGCAGCCAGTGCGAGAGAGGTAGACTGTGCCGGGAGCTGGCTCAGGATCTGTTCCAAAGGAGCCTGGGCTCCCACAGGGAGCTCAGGGAGGGAGTCACTCGTGAGGGGTCTACAGCTACAGGGTACTCCATCTGCCCGGCAAGATCGCGATCCATTGCTGCCAAACTCATCCTTTTTGTCTTCCATGAGGAATGGCTGAAACAGCAGGAGGGCAGGGCGACGGTCAGAGAGATCCTGAAAGATGTGAGACAGCGGTGCCAGCTATTTGCCCCCACGGTGCTGGGGCTGATTTACTGTCAGAGCGATGGCACAGAGATCTCTGAATGTCAAACACTGCTGGCACACTCTATGGCTGAAATTTTCCATATTCCACACACCAGAGCACCAGCCTGTGTCAGCGCCTACATCAAATCCAGCCCTTCCTCCATCCTCAACACCAAGAGGCTGATCTGTGAGTTGCTGACCTCCAGTGATACAGGTGAGACTGTGTCCTTGCCCCTGAGCTAAAGGTAAGGGTAACACTCCAGGGTACTTCCCACCAAGGTGAGCAGGAAGGTCTCACTCAGGGCAGGGAATCCCTGTGGAATTATCTCTCCCAGTGGGTGCTGGAGGCTCAGTGTTGACTGTGTTCAAGAGAGGTTGATGGATAGTTTGGAAAGTAAGGGATATTGGGACAAGGCAGGAAGGTGGAATTTGGGGTGAATGGCAAAACAGTCTGGATGGGCCAAATGGCCTACTCCTGTCTCGATCATATTACAATGCTGGGGTGTGGGTCAGCTACCTCAGCCAGGACTGAATTTGACAGGGCAGTGCCATAACTGAGAGATTGCAATAACCAGGAAACAGCTAGACTTGGAATCTAGGGGGACAGTGAAAGAGAGAGAGAGAGAGAGAGAGAGGGAGACAGACACACACACACACACAATCAGAGAGGGAGAGAGACAGGGCAAGAGAGAGAGAGACAGTGTGAGAGGGAGAGAGAGCCAGGCAGAGAGAGAGAGAGAGACAGATAGACAGACACACACACACACACACACAATCAGAGAGGGAGAGAGACAGGGCAAGAGAGAGAGAGACAGTGTGAGAGGGAGAGAGAGCCAGGCAGAGAGAGAGAGAGAGAGAGAGACAGATAGACAGACACACACACACACACACACACACACACAATCAGAGAGGGAGAGAGACAGGGCAAGAGAGAGAGAGACAGTGTGAGAGGGAGAGAGAGCCAGGCAGAGAGAGAGAGAGAGAGAGAGAGAGAGAGCGAGAAACAAAGCCAACAGAGTGGTGGTGTGGTGGAGCTGGTGTTGGACTAGGACGGACTCAGTAAAAATCACACAACACCAGGGTATCGTCCCAACAGGTTCATTTGGAAGCACTAGCTCTCAGAGCGCTGCTCCTTCATCAGGTAAATGTGGAGCAGGATCAGAGGACACAGCATTTATAGCAAGAGATTACACTGTCATGCAACTGAAATGGTATATTGAACAACACGAGATTGCAGCATGACACTGTAATCTGTTAGGTCATAACCTGGTGTTGTGGGATTGTTAACAAAGAGAGAGAGCTAACACCGCTGTTAATGACAATGAGCTGACAGAGAATGAAAGATAACAGAGAGAGAGAGAGAGAGATTGAGATTGAGCTGACAGAGAAAGAGAGAGCAGACAGAGAGAGAGAGAGAGAGAGAGAGATTGAGCTAACAGAGTGAGAGCTAACACCGTTGTTAATGATGAAGAGCTGACAGAGAATGAAAGACAACAGAGAGTGAGAGAGTGGTCAGGCAGGCCTAACAGTGAGGGAGAAAGGGATATCACGGGAAATAGGTTGTGTATAGGGCATGAAGAGTTTGCCTGCAGATATAAGACAGACTCAGTTTCAGTTCTGAATTGTGAACATGTATTCCTGTTTAAGGCAGTTGTCTTGTTTGCCTGTGGAATGCCCATTGAGGGCAGTAAGCTGGGTGAGTGACTATGAGGAGTTGGTAATTTACACCCGGGAGCTCCTGTGCCGATTAATGACATATCAGATTCCTAAATTTCAAGAAATGAACTTCAGTCAACATGGAATCTTTCAAATTGGCTTTTCTTTTTGTAAATGATCAGTGTATTGCAAAGAAGGCTTCCACAGGTCAGATGCCTTGTGCTGTCAATTCAGAAGTAGCATCATTGTCTCAGATGGACAATAGGATGCATTCCAGACCCATCCTGAGACCTGCAGAAGGCATTCCACAATTGATTGGCATTCTTCCGAAACAAAGGCGGTGATTGTCTCCATCTTCAGCCGAGAGCAATATCTTTAAACAATTAACCTGGACAGTCAACCTGGCGCCAGCACCAGGTTCGGAAAGAAGCAGTCACACGGTGAGGCGGCGCCATCTTTGTCCCGTTGTTACGTTGTCCACGGGTGGAGACCAGTGCAGTAGATGTGGCAGGTCCACCATATAACACCGTACCCATTCCCTAATCCGGCTGTCTGACCCCTTGGTAAGCAGCAAGTCCACTCCTTCACCAGAATCCAGAAACTATTCCAGTTTACGCTCAAACCTCAGGAAAGCTGGTGTCTTCAAATCCACTGCGTGTACTTTCCAGGGGGAGACAATCATGTGAGTTGTGTTCAACTCGGAGGCAGTGCCATAACTGAGATGCTGGAGGTGACCATTGTTGATAAAGTGTGGTGTTGGAAAGGTGCAGCAGGTCAGGCTACATCCGAGGAGGAGGAGGGCCAAGGTTTCAGGCTGGACCCTCTTCCAGTTGGACCTTTGTCCAGTTTCCCACCTGGTATTCGAGTCCAGGAGCAGGGATGTGTTGTTGCAGTTATACAGTTGAGACCATCCCTGGAATACTGTGTGCAGCCCTGGTCTCCTTTTCTGAGGAAGGATGTTGTTACTCTCGAGGGAGTGCGGGGAAAGACCCCCCCCCCCCCTCCAGGCTGATCCCGGGGACGATGGGACTGACGGATGAGGAGAGCTGGACCAGGTTAGGATTGTTTCCATTGGAGCTCAGACAAGACGGGGAATCTCACAGAGACTTCTAAAGCTCAAACAGGGTCAGACAGGCCAGATACAGGGATGGGGGTGTCCAGAACCAGGAGGGGGGGTCACAGTCTGAGGATTTGGGGTGGCCCATTGAGGACAGAGATGAGGAGACACATCTTCACCCAAAGGGTGGTGAGCCAGTGGGATCCATTCCCACAGGGAGCAGCTGATGCCAGAACATTGAGTGTATTCAAGAGGTCCCTGGAAATGGCACTTGGGGCGAATGGGATCAAAGGTTATGGGGAGAAAGTGGGATGAGGCTGTTGATGTGGACAATTGGCCATAACCGTGACGAATGGGATAGCAGGCTCGAAGGGCCAAAAGGTCACCTCCTGCTCCTATCTTCTATGTCTCTATTTTACCCAACTCTTTGTTTTCCTTGATTGCGTGTGTCTGTGTGAGAAGTGTCTGTGTGTCTGTCTGTGTGTCTGTCTGTGTGTCTGTCTGTGTGTCTGTATGGGTGTCTGTATGGGTGTCTGTATGGGTGTCTGTGCGATTGGGTGTGGGTGTCTGTGTGAGAGGTGCCTGTGTGTGTGCCTGTCTGTGTGTCTGTCTGTGTGTCTGTCTGTGTGTCTGTGCGATTGGGTGTGGGTGTGGGTGTCTGTGTGAGGTGCCTGTGTGTGTGTCTGTATGGGTGTCTGTATGGGTGTCTGTGCGATTGGGTGTGGGTGTCTGTGTGCGTGTGTGTCTGTATGTCTGTATTGGTGTCTGTGCGATTGTGTGTGGGTGTGGGTGTCTGTATTGGTGTGTTGTGGGAGGGTATGTTTGGGTGTCTGTGTGAGTGTGTGAGAATGTCTGTGTGTGTGGGTATCTGTGTGTGTGAGTGTGTGTGGATATGTCTGTGTGTCTGTATAGTGTGTGTGTGTGAGAGCGAGATTGTGTGGATTTGTGTGTGTGTGTGTGTGTGTGTGTGTGTGTGAGAGAGAGAGAGAGTGTGTGGACGGTGTGTGTGTGAGAGAGAGAGTGTGGATATGTCTGTGCGTCTGTATGAGTGTTGTGTGTGTGTGTCAGTCTCTGTGTGTGTCAGTCTCTGTGTGTGTCTGTATATATGTGTGTGTGTGGTATGTGAGTGACTGTGAATGTGAGAGTGCTGTTGAGTTGTGTTTCAGCTGAACGTGTGAGTAAACATTCCTCATTACTGAAACCCAGTAATGTTCCTGCCTGCCTGGTTGCTGCACACACCAGCTGTTAAAAAGCACGTGCATCCTGGTGTCTGGGACTTACCAACTGGACACGGTCGGGAGGTGAACCTCCCAGTAACACTGTCACTGCCCTGTCCAGGAACAGGCACGCTGAATTAAAGCCTTATTCCGGATACAGGCATCGGAACGTTATTGTGAAAGATGGCTGTGACAGTTCTGTAACAGCCAGGGCTGCACGATACTGCCTGCTGCAGGATTCGAGGGTGTCTTTGTGGTGTCTGGCAGTGTAAAAGCCAGAGTGACTGTCCACGGTGTCCATCCCCCCCACCCCCCAGGGAACTGTCCATTTTGATGTTTATGGGATATAGGGATTGCTGACCAGCCCAGTATTTATGCCCCATCCCCAAATGCCCTGGGGATGTTAAGAGTGGACCACATCAATGCTGTTAGTCTGGAGTGACATGGCGGCCAGACTGAGGAAGGGTGGGCAGTTGAACCCCTAGAGTGAACCCCAGGTCAGACATGATGACACCAGCTTCTGGTCACCTTCAGATTCCCCTTTCTGCAGCAGTGCCAAGTCCCCAGAATATGAGGCTGCAGTTCCAACATCATTCCGACGGAGAGCACAACCTCCCCGTAGAACAGGCTATTCACTTTGTTGTCACATGGACGCCATGACACCTGTCACTACTGACAGACCCCACTGGCTTCACCTCAAGGACAGAGGTCCACGCTGAGGCCATACCGGGCAGGGGAGGGGGGGGGGGGTGAGAGAGAGAGGGAGACAGTCACACCAGGGAGGGACAGAGAGAGAGAGACAGAGACAGTCACACCAGGGAGGGACAGAGAGAGAGAGAGAGACAGTCACACCAGGGAGGGACAGAGAGAGAGAGAGAGAGACAGTCACACCAGGGAGGGACAGAGAGAGAGAGACAGTCACACCAGACAGGGACAGAGAGAGAGAGAGAGAGAGAGACAGTCACACCAGAGAGGGGGAGACAGAGAGAGAGAGAGACAGTCACACCAGAGAGGGGGAGACAGAGAGAGAGAGAGACAGTCACACCAGGGAGGGGGAGACAGAGAGAGAGGGAGACAGTCACACCAGGGAGGGACAGAGAGAGAGAGAGAGAGACAGTCACACCAGGGAGGGACAGAGAGAGAGAGACAGTCACACCAGGGAGGGACAGAGAGAGAGAGAGAGACAGTCACACCAGGGAGGGACAGAGAGAGAGAGAGAGAGACAGTCACACCAGGGAGGGACAGAGAGAGAGAGAGAGACAGTCACACCAGGGAGGGACAGAGAGAGAGAGAGAGACAGTCACACCAGGGAGGGACAGAGAGAGAGAGAGAGACAGTCACACCAGGGAGGGACAGAGAGAGAGAGAGAGACAGTCACACCAGGGAGGGACAGAGAGAGAGAGACAGTCACACCAGGGAGGGACAGAGAGAGAGAGACAGTCACACCAGGGAGGGGGAGACAGAGAGAGAGGGAGACAGTCACACCAGGGAGGGACAGAGAGAGAGAGAGAGAGACAGTCACACCAGGGAGGGACAGAGAGAGAGAGACAGTCACACCAGGGAGGGGGAGACAGAGAGAGAGAGAGACAGTCACACCAGGGAGGGACAGAGAGAGAGAGAGACAGTCACACCAGGGAGGGACAGAGAGAGAGAGAGACAGTCACACCAGGGGGGACAGAGAGAGAGAGAGAGAGACAGTCACACCAGGGAGGGACAGAGAGAGAGAGACAGTCACACCAGGGAGGGACAGAGAGAGAGAGAGACAGTCACACCAGGGAGGGACAGAGAGAGAGAGAGAGAGACAGTCACACCAGGGAGGGACAGAGAGAGAGAGAGACAGTCACACCAGGGAGGGACAGAGAGAGAGAGAGAGACAGTCACACCAGGGAGGGACAGAGAGAGAGAGAGAGAGACAGTCACACCAGGGAGGGACAGAGAGAGAGAGAGACAGTCACACCAGGGAGGGACAGAGAGAGAGAGAGAGAGACAGTCACACCAGGGAGGGACAGAGAGAGAGAGAGAGACAGTCACACCAGGGAGGGACAGAGAGAGAGAGAGAGACAGTCACACCAGGGAGGGACAGAGAGAGAGAGAGAGAGACAGTCACACCAGGGAGGGACAGAGAGAGAGAGAGACAGTCACACCAGGGAGGGACAGAGAGAGAGAGAGAGAGAGACAGTCACACCAGGGAGGGACAGAGAGAGAGAGAGACAGTCACACCAGGGAGGGACAGAGAGAGAGAGAGACAGTCACACCAGGGAGGGACAGAGAGAGAGAGAGACAGTCACACCAGGGAGGGACAGAGAGAGAGAGAGAGAGACAGTCACACCAGGGAGGGACAGAGAGAGAGAGAGACAGTCACACCAGGGAGGGACAGAGAGAGAGAGAGAGACAGTCACACCAGGGAGGGACAGAGAGAGAGAGAGAGACAGTCACACCAGGGAGGGACAGAGAGAGAGAGAGAGAGACAGTCACACCAGGGAGGGACAGAGAGAGAGAGAGACAGTCACACCAGGGAGGGACAGAGAGAGAGAGAGAGACAGTCACACCAGGGAGGGACAGAGAGAGAGAGAGACAGTCACACCAGGGAGGGACAGAGAGAGAGAGAGAGACAGTCACACCAGGGAGGGACAGAGAGAGAGAGAGAGAGACAGTCACACCAGGGAGGGACAGAGAGAGAGAGAGAGACAGTCACACCAGGGAGGGACAGAGAGAGAGAGAGAGAGACAGTCACACCAGGGAGGGACAGAGAGAGAGAGAGAGAGACAGTCACACCAGGGAGGGACAGAGAGAGAGAGAGAGAGACAGTCACACCAGGGAGGGACAGAGAGAGAGAGAGACAGTCACACCAGGGAGGGACAGAGAGAGAGAGGGAGAGACAGTCACACCAGGCAGGGACAGAGAGAGAGAGAGACAGTCACACCAGGCAGGGACAGAGAGAGAGAGAGACAGTCACACCAGGGAGGGACAGAGAGAGAGAGGGAGAGAGAGACAGTCACACCAGGGAGGGACAGAGAGAGAGAGAGAGAGACAGTCACACCAGGGAGGGACAGAGAGAGAGAGAGACAGTCACACCAGGGAGGGACAGAGAGAGAGAGACAGTCACACCAGGGAGGGACAGAGAGAGAGAGAGACAGTCACACCAGGGAGGGACAGAGAGAGAGAGGGAGAGAGAGACAGTCACACCAGGGAGGGACAGAGAGAGAGAGAGAGAGACAGTCACACCAGGGAGGGACAGAGAGAGAGAGAGACAGTCACACCAGGGAGGGACAGAGAGAGAGAGGGAGAGACAGTCACACCAGGCAGGGACAGAGAGAGAGAGAGACAGTCACACCAGGCAGGGACAGAGAGAGAGAGAGACAGTCACACCAGGGAGGGATAGAGAGAGAGAGAGACAGTCAGTCACACCAGGGAGGGACAGAGAGAGAGAGACAGTCACACCAGGGAGGGACACAGAGAGAGAGGGAGAGACAGTCACACCAGGGAGGGACAGAGAGAGAGAGACAGTCACACCAGGGAGGGACAGAGAGAGAGAGAGAGACAGTCACACCAGGGAGGGACAGAGAGAGAGAGAGAGAGAGACAGTCACACCAGGGAGGGACAGAGAGAGAGAGAGACAGTCACACCAGGCAGGGACAGAGAGAGAGAGAGACAGTCACACCAGGCAGGGACAGAGAGAGAGAGAGAGAGACAGTCAGTCACACCAGGGAGGGACAGAGAGAGAGAGACAGTCACACCAGGGAGGGACACAGAGAGAGAGGGAGAGACAGTCACACCAGGGAGGGACAGAGAGAGAGAGACAGTCACACCAGGGAGGGACAGAGAGAGAGAGAGAGACAGTCACACCAGGGAGGGACAGAGAGAGAGAGGGAGAGAGACAGTCACACCAGGGAGGGACAGAGAGAGAGAGAGACAGTCACACCAGGGAGGGACAGAGAGAGAGAGAGACAGTCACACCAGGCAGGGACAGAGAGAGAGAGGGAGAGACAGTCACACCAGGGAGGGACAGAGAGAGAGAGACAGTCACACCAGGGAGGGGGAGACAGAGAGAGAGAGAGACAGTCACACCAGGGAGGGACAGAGAGAGAGAGAGAGAGACAGTCACACCAGGGAGGGACAGAGAGAGAGAGACAGTCACACC
Organism: Chiloscyllium punctatum; assembly: GCF_047496795.1. NCBI lineage: Eukaryota > Metazoa > Chordata > Chondrichthyes > Orectolobiformes > Hemiscylliidae > Chiloscyllium > Chiloscyllium punctatum. The sequence goes on from NW_027310150.1 coordinate 109,724, forward strand.
AGGGAGGGACAGAGAGAGAGAGAGAGAGAGAGAGAGACAGTCACACCAGGGAGGGACAGAGAGAGAGAGAGAGAGAGAGAGACAGTCACACCAGGGAGGGACAGAGAAAGAGAGACAGTCACACCAGGGAGGGGGAGACAGAGAGAGAGGGAGACAGTCACACCAGGGAGGGACAGAGAGAGAGAGACAGTCACACCAGGGAGGGACAGAGAGAGAGAGAGACAGTCACACCAGGGAGGGACAGAGAGAGAGAGGGAGAGAGAGACAGTCACACCAGGGAGGGACAGAGAGAGAGAGAGAGAGACAGTCACACCAGGGAGGGACAGAGAGAGAGAGAGACAGTCACACCAGGGAGGGACAGAGAGAGAGAGGGAGAGACAGTCACACCAGGCAGGGACAGAGAGAGAGAGAGACAGTCACACCAGGCAGGGACAGAGAGAGAGAGAGACAGTCACACCAGGGAGGGATAGAGAGAGAGAGAGACAGTCAGTCACACCAGGGAGGGACAGAGAGAGAGAGACAGTCACACCAGGGAGGGACACAGAGAGAGAGGGAGAGACAGTCACACCAGGGAGGGACAGAGAGAGAGAGACAGTCACACCAGGGAGGGACAGAGAGAGAGAGAGAGACAGTCACACCAGGGAGGGACAGAGAGAGAGAGAGAGAGAGACAGTCACACCAGGGAGGGACAGAGAGAGAGAGAGACAGTCACACCAGGGAGGGACAGAGAGAGAGAGAGACAGTCACACCAGGCAGGGACAGAGAGAGAGAGAGACAGTCACACCAGGCAGGGACAGAGAGAGAGAGAGAGAGACAGTCAGTCACACCAGGGAGGGACAGAGAGAGAGAGACAGTCACACCAGGGAGGGACACAGAGAGAGAGGGAGAGACAGTCACACCAGGGAGGGACAGAGAGAGAGAGACAGTCACACCAGGGAGGGACAGAGAGAGAGAGAGAGACAGTCACACCAGGGAGGGACAGAGAGAGAGAGGGAGAGAGACAGTCACACCAGGGAGGGACAGAGAGAGAGAGAGACAGTCACACCAGGGAGGGACAGAGAGAGAGAGAGACAGTCACACCAGGCAGGGACAGAGAGAGAGAGGGAGAGACAGTCACACCAGGGAGGGACAGAGAGAGAGAGACAGTCACACCAGGGAGGGGGAGACAGAGAGAGAGAGAGACAGTCACACCAGGGAGGGACAGAGAGAGAGAGAGAGAGACAGTCACACCAGGGAGGGACAGAGAGAGAGAGACAGTCACACCAGGGAGGGACAGAGAGAGAGAGAGAGAGAGAGAGACAGTCACACCAGGGAGGGACAGAGAGAGAGAGAGAGAGAGACAGTCACACCAGGGAGGGACAGAGAGAGAGAGAGACAGTCACACCAGGGAGGGACAGAGAGAGAGAGAGACAGTCACACCAGGGAGGGACAGAGAGAGAGAGAGACAGTCACACCAGGGAGGGAGAGAGAGAGAGAGACAGTCACACCAGGGAGGGACAGAGAGAGAGAGAGAGAGAGAGAGACAGTCACACCAGGGAGGGACAGAGAAAGAGAGACAGTCACACCAGGGAGGGATAGAGAGAGAGAGAGACAGTCACACCAGGGAGGGACAGAGAGAGAGAGAGACAGTCACACCAGGGAGGGGAGACAGAGAGAGAGAGAGAGAGATAGTCACACCAAGGAGGGACAGAGAGAGAGAGAGACAGTCACACCAAGGAGGGACAGAGAGAGAGAGAGACAGTCACACCAAGGAGGGACAGAGAGAGAGAGAGAGAGAGAGAGACAGTCACACCAGGAAGGGACAGAGAGAGAGAGAGACAGTCACACCAGGCAGGGACAGAGAGAGAGAGGGAGAGACAGTCACACCAGGGAGGGACAGAGAGAGAGAGACAGTCACACCAGGGAGGGACAGAGAGAGAGAGAGAGACAGTCACACCAGGGAGGGACAGAGAGAGAGAGGGAGAGAGACAGTCACACCAGGGAGGGACAGAGAGAGAGAGAGACAGTCACACCAGGGAGGGACAGAGAGAGAGAGAGACAGTCGCACCAGGCAGGGACAGAGAGAGAGAGGGAGAGACAGTCACACCAGGGAGGGACAGAGAGAGAGAGAGAGAGACAGTCACGCCAGGGAGGGGGAGACAGAGAGAGAGAGAGACAGTCACACCAGGGAGGGACAGAGAGAGAGAGAGAGAGACAGTCACACCAGGGAGGGACAGAGAGAGAGAGACAGTCACACCAGGGAGGGACAGAGAGAGAGAGAGAGAGACAGTCACACCAGGGAGGGACAGAGA
>NW_027310150.1:119514-124514 GCF_047496795.1 Chiloscyllium punctatum
CACCAGGGAGGGACAGAGAGAGAGAGAGAGACAGTCACACCAGGGAGGGACAGAGAGAGAGAGAGAGAGAGACAGTCACACTAGGGAGGGATAGAGAGAGAGAGAGAGAGACAGTCACACCAGGGAGGGACAGAGAGAGAGAGAGAGAGAGACAGTCACACTAGGGAGGGATAGAGAGAGAGAGAGAGAGACAGTCACACCAGGCAGGGACAGAGAGAGAGAGAGACAGTCACACCAGGGAGGGGGAGACACAGAGAGAGAGAGACAGTCACACTAGGGAGGGATAGAGAGAGAGAGAGAGAGAGACAGTCACACCAGGCAGGGACAGAGAGAGAGAGAGACAGTCACACCAGGGAGGGGGAGACAGAGAGAGAGAGAGACAGTCACACCAGGGAGGGGGAGACAGAGAGAGAGGGAGACAGTCACACCAGGGAGGGATAGAGAGAGAGAGAGAGACAGTCACACCAGGGAGGGACAGAGAGAGAGAGAGACAGTCACACCAGGGAGGGACAGAGAGAGAGACAGTCACACCAGGCAGGGACAGAGAGAGAGAGACAGTCACACCAGGCAGGGACACAGAGAGAGAGAGAGACAGTCACACCAGGCAGGGACACAGAGAGAGAGAGAGAGACAGTCACACCAAGGAGGGACAGAGAGAGAGAGACAGTCACACCAGGCAGGGACAGAGAGAGAGAGAGACAGTGACACCAGGGAGGGACATAGAGAGAGAGACAGTCACACCAGGGAGGGACAGAGAGAGAGAGAGACAGTCACACCAGGGAGGGACAGAGAGAGAGAGAGAGACAGTCACACCAGGGAGGGACACAGAGAGAGACAGTCACACCAGGGAGGGACAGAGAGAGAGAGAGAGACAGTGACACCAGTTGACAGTGTAAGTGTGTGTGGCTGTGCTCCCTCAGCACTGACCCTCCGACAGTGCGGCACTCCCTCAGCACTGACCCTCCGACAGTGCGGCGCTCCCTCAGCACTGACCCTCCGACATTGCCCACACCCTCAGCACTGACCCTCCGACAGTGCCCACACCCTCAGCACTGACCCTCCGACAGTGCCCACACCCTCAGCACTGACCCTCTGACAGTGCCCACTCCCTCAGCACTGACCCTCCGACAGTGCCCACACCCTCAGCTCTGACCCTCCGATAGTGCGGCAGTCCCTCAGCACTGACCATCCGACAGTGCCCACACCCTCAGCACTGACCATCCGACAATGCCCACTCCCTCAGCACTGACCCTCTGACAGTGCCCACTCCCTCAGCACTGACCCTCCGACAGTGCCCGCTCCCTCAGCACTGACCCTCCGACAGTGCGGCGCTCCCTCAGCACTGACCCTCCGACAATGCCCACTCCCTCAGCACTGACCCTCCGACAGTGTGGCACTCCCTCAGCGCTGACCCTCCGACAGTGCCCACTCCCTCAGCACTGACCCTCCGACAGTGCCCGCTCCCTCAGCACTGACCCTCCGACAGTGCGGCGCTCCCTCAGCACTGACCCTCCGACAATGCCCACTCCCTCAGCACTGACCCTCCGACAGTGTGGCACTCCCTCAGCGCTGACCCTCCGACAGTGCCCACTCCCTCAGCACTGACCCTCCGACACTCCCTCAGCACTGACCCTCCGACAGTGCGGCGCTCCCTCAGCACTGACCCTCCGACAGTGCGGCGCTCCCTCAGCACTGACCCTCCGACAGTGCGGCGCTCCCTCAGCACTGACCCTCCGACAATGCCCACTCCCTCAGCGCTGACCCTCCGACAGTGCCCACTCCCTCAGCACTGACCCTCTGACAGTGCGGCGCTCCCTCAGCACTGACCCTCCGACAGTGCGGCGCTCCCTCAGCGCTGACCCTCCGACAGTGCGGCGCTCCCTCAGCGCTGACCCTCCGACAGTGCGGCGCTCCCTCAGCGCTGACCCTCCGACAGTGCCCACACCCTCAGCACTGACCCTCCAACAGTGCGGCACTCTCTCAGCACTGACCCTCTGACAGTGCCCACTCCCTCAGCACTGACCCTCCGACAGTGCCCGCTCCCTCAGCACTGACCCTCCGACAGTGCGGCACTCCCTCAGCACTGACCATCCGACAGTGCCCACACCCTCAGCACTGACCCTCCGACAGTGCCCACACCCTCAGCACTGACCCTCCGACAGTGCCCACTCCCTCAGCACTGACCCTCCGACAGTGCCCACACCCTCAGCTCTGACCCTCCGATAGTGCGGCACTCTCTCAGCACTGACCCTCTGACAGTGCGGCGCTCCCTCAGCACTGACCCTCCGACAGTGCGGCACTCCCTCAGCATTGACCCTCCGACAGTGCCCACTCCCTCAGCACTGACCATCCAACAGTGCCCACACCCTCAGCACTGACCATCCGACAGTGCCCACTCCCTCAGCACTGACCCTCTGACAGTGCCCACTCCCTCAGCACTGACCCTCCGACAGTGCCCACTCCCTCAGCACTGACCCTCCGACAGTGCGGCGCTCCCTCAGCACTGACCCTCCGACAATGCCCACTCCCTCAGCACTGACCCTCCGACAGTGTGGCACTCCCTCAGCGCTGACCCTCCGACAGTGCCCACTCCCTCAGCACTGACCCTCTGACAGTGCGGCGCTCCCTCAGCACTGACCCTCTGACAGTGCGGCGCTCCCTCAGCGCTGACCCTCCGACAGTGCGGCACGCCCTCAGCACTGACCCTCCGACAGTGCGGCACTCCCTCAGCACTGACCATCCGACAGTGCCCACACCCTCAGCACTGACCATCCGACAGTGCCCACTCCCTCAGCACTGACCCTCTGACAGTGCCCACTCCCTCAGCACTGACCCTCCGACACTGCCCACTCCCTCAGCACTGACCCTCCGACAGTGCGTTGGTGTTGGATTTGTGTCTTGTGAATTCTATACACTGTGCCGCAACAGATAATAATGTTGAATGACTATTTGGATGGGGTGGATTTGGATGTGAGTGAGGCTGGTGTAGATTCTATCTGTGTCTGGGGGAGCTGATTAAACGCAGGGGCAGAGTGTGAGAAATTACATCTGGTTTTCTGGACACAGAGATTCACAGAGGGATGGAGTCACAGAGGGAGGGAGTCACAGAGGGAGGGAGTCACAGAGGGATGGAGTCACAGAGGGATGGAGTCACAGAGGGATGGAGTCACAGAGGGATGGAGTCACAGAGGGAGGGAGTCACAGAGGGAGGGAGTCACAGAGGGAGGGAGTCTCAGAGGGAGGGAGTCACAGAGGGATGGAGTCACAGAGGGAGGGAGTCTCAGAGGGAGGGAGTCACAGAGGGAGGGAGTCACAGAAGGAGGGAGTCACAGAGGGATGGAGTCTCAGAGGGAGGGAGTCACAGAGGGATGGAGTCACAGAGGGATGGAGTCACAGAGGGAGGGAGTCACAGAGGGAGGGAGTCACAGAGGGATGGAGTCACAGAGGGAGGGAGTCACAGAGGGAGGGAGTCTCAGAGGGAGGGAGTCACAGAGGGAGGGAGTCACAGAGGGAGGGAGTCTCAGAGGGAGGGAGTCACAGAGGGAGGGAGTCTCAGAGGGAGGGAGTCTCAGAGGGAGGGAGTCACAGAGGGAGGGAGTCTCAGAGGGAGGGAGTCTCAGAGGGAGGGAGTCACAGAGGGAGGGAGTCACAGAGGGAGGGAGTCACAGGGATGGAGTCACAGCGGGATGGAGTCACAGAGGGAGTGCAGCACTTTTGCTGTTGCATATAGCCTGTCGTGTACGCCCTGTGGGGGTGCTGTCCTGTACGCCCTGTGGGGGTGCTGTCGTGTACGCCCTGTGGGGGTGCTGTCCTGTACGCCCTGTGGGGGTGCTGTCCTGTACGCCCTGTGGGGGTGCTGTCGTGTACGCCCTGTGGGGGGTTGTCCTGTACGCCCCGTGGGGGTGGTGTCGCATACGCCCCGTGGGGGTGGTGTCGCATACGCCCTGTGGGGGTGGTGTCGCGTACGCCCTGTGGGGGGTGCTGTCCTGTACGCCCTGAGGGGGTGCTGTCGTGTATGCCTGTGGGGGTGCTGTCCTGTACGCCCTGTGGGGGTGCTGTCCTGTACGCCCTGTGGGGGGTTGTCCTGTACGCCCTGTGGGGGGTTGTCCTGTACGCCCTGTGGGGGTGCTGTCCTGTACGCCCTGTGGGGGGTTGTCGTGTACGCCCTGTGGGGGGTTGTCGTGTACGCCCTGTGGGGGTGCTGTCCTGTACGCCCTGTGGGGGGTTGTCCTGTACGCCCTGTGGGGGGTTGTCCTGTACGCCCTGTGGGGGTGGTGTCGCGTACGCCCTGTGGGGGGTTGTCCTGTACGCCCTGTGGGGGTGGTGTCGCGTACGCCCTGTGGGGGTGCTGTCGTGTACGCCCTGTGGGGGGTTGTCCTGTACGCCCTGTGGGGGTGCTGTCCTGTACGCCCTGTGGGGGTGCTGTCGTGTACGCCCTGTGGGGGTGCTGTCGTGTACGCCCTGTGGGGGGGTTGTACTGTACGCCCTGTGGGGGTGCTGTCGTGTATGCCCTGTGGGGGTGCTGTCGTGTACGGCCTGTGGGGGGTTGTCCTGTACGCCCTGTGGGGGTGGTGTCGCGTACGCCCTGTGGGGGGTGCTGTCCTGTACGCCCTGAGGGGGTGCTGTCCTGTACGCCCTGTGGGGGTGCTGTCCTCTATGCCCTGTGGGGGGTTGTCGTGTACGCCCTGTGGGGGGTTGTCGTGTACGCCCTGTGGGGGGTTGTCGTGTACGCCCTGTGGGGGGTTGTCGTGTACGCCCTGTGGGGGTGGTGTCCTGTACGCCCTGTGGGGGGTTGTCGTGTACGCCCTGTGGGGGGTTGTCGTGTACGCCCTGTGGGGGTGCTGTTGGGTGACATGTTGGAGATGAGGCAGTTGCTGTCTGACAGACTGAATCACTGTGGGAAGCTGATCAGGTTAAAGCTGTTCGGGACGGCCTGGGTCCTGCTTGTTGCTGGTCTCGAAGGGTTCCCAACAGTTCAGCTTATATTCTCAAACACAGGC
>NW_027310150.1:127014-129514 GCF_047496795.1 Chiloscyllium punctatum
TGGTCTCCTGTTCCTGTGTGACAGACTGGAGGAGGAGGGGGCTGAATGGCCTCCTGTTCCTGTGTGACAGGCTCGAGGAGGGGCTGAATGGCCTCCTGTTCCTGTGTGACAGGCTGGAGGAGGAGGGGCTGAATGGCCTCCTGTTCCTGTGTGACAGGCTCGAGGAAGGGCTGAATGGCCTCCTGTTCCTGTGTGACAGGCTGGAGGAGGAGGGGCTGAATGGCCTTGAGTTCTATCTGCATCCAAACCTGAGGACAGTGTCAGCTGCTGGTGCCTGGCTTTGTACTGAGACCCAGTATTACCTTCACATTGTGTTGGAGCTGGATGGAGAGCAACCTGAACATGGACAGTGGGAGCTAACACCACCCAGAACCTGGTAGCTCAGTGGTTGGCACTGCTGCCTCCTAGCGCCAGGGACCCAGGTTCAATTCCAGCCTCGGGCCACTGTATGTGTGGGGTTTGCATGTTCCCCCCGTGTCTGCGTGGGGTTCCTCCCACAGTCCAAAAATGTGCAGGTTAGGGTGGATTGGCCATGGGAAATTGTCCCATAGTGTCCCAGGGATGTACAGGTTAGGGTGGATTGGCCATGGGAAATTGTCCCATAGTGTCCAGGGATGTGCAGGTTAGGGTGGATTGGCCATGGGAAATTGTCCCATAGTGTCCAGGGATTTGCAGGTTAGGGTGGGTTGGCCATGGGAAATTGTCCCATAGTGTCCAGGGGTGTGCAGGTTAGGGTGGATTGGCCATGGGAAATTGTCCCATAGTGCCCAGGGATGTGCAGGTTAGGGTGGATTGGCCATGGGAAATTGTCCCATAGTGTCCAGGGATGTGCAGGTTAGGGTGGATTGGCCATGGGAAATTGTCCCATAGTGTCCCAGGGATGTACAGGTTAGGGTGGATTGGCCATGGGAAATTGTCCCATAGTGTCCCAGGGATGTACAGGTTAGGGTGGATTGGCCATGGGAAATTGTCCCATAGTGTCCAGGGATTTGCAGGTTAGGGTGGGTTGGCCATGGGAAATTGTCCCATAGTGTCCAGGGGTGTGCAGGTTAGGGTGGATTGGCCATGGGAAATTGTCCCATAGTGCCCAGGGATGTGCAGGTTAGGGTGGATTGGCCATGGGAAATTGTCCCATAGTGTCCAGGGATGTGCAGGTTAGGGTGGATTGGCCATGGGAAATTGTCCCATAGTGCCCAGGGATGTGCAGGTTAGGGTGGATTGGCCATGGGAAATTGTCCCATAGTGTCCAGGGATGTGCAGGTTAGGGTGGATTGGCCATGGGAAATTGTCCCATAGTGCCCAGGGATGTGCAGGTTAGGGTGGGTTGGCCATGGGAAATTGTCCCATAGTGTCCAGGGATTTGCAGGTTAGGGTGGGTTGGCCATGGGAAATTGTCCCATAGTGTCCAGGGATTTGCAGGTTAGGGTGGGTTGGCCATGGGAAATTGTCCCATAGTGTCCAGGGATGTGCAGGTTAGGGTGGATTGGCCATGGGAAATTGTCCCATAGTGCCCAGGGATGTGCAGGTTAGGGTGGGTTGGCCATGGGAAATTGTCCCATAGTGTCCAGGGATTTGCAGGTTAGGGTGGGTTGGCCATGGGAAATTGTCCCATAGTGTCCAGGGATTTGCAGGTTAGGGTGGGTTGGCCATGGGAAATTGTCCCATAGTGTCCAGGGATGTGCAGGTTAGGGTGGATTGGCCATGGGAAATTGTCCCATAGTGCCCAGGGATGTGCAGGTTAGGGTGGATTGGCCATGGGAAATTGTCCCATAGTGTCCAGGGGTGTGCAGGTTAGGGTGGATTGGCCATGGGAAATTGTCCCATAGTGCCCAGGGATGTGCAGGTTAGGGTGGATTGGCCATGGGAAATTGTCCCATAGTGTCCAGGGATGTGCAGGTTAGGGTGGATTGGCCATGGGAAATTGTCCCATAGTGCCCAGGGATGTGCAGGTTAGGGTGGATTGGCCATGGGAAATTGTCCCATAGTGTCCAGGGATGTGCAGGTTAGGGTGGATTGGCCATGGGAAATTGTCCCATAGTGCCCAGGGATGTGCAGGTTAGGGTGGGTTGGCCATGGGAAATTGTCCCATAGTGCCCAGGGATGTGCAGGTTAGGGTGGATTGGCCTTGGGAAATTGTCCCATAGTGCCCAGGATGTACAGGTTAGGGTGGGTTGGCCATGGGAAATTGTCCCATAGTGTCCAGGGATTTGCAGGTTAGGGTGGATTGGCCTTGGGAAATTGTCCCATAGTGCCCAGGGATGTGCAGGTTAGGGTGGATTGGCCATGGGAAATTGTCCCATAGTGCCCAGGGATGTACAGGTTAGGGTGGATTGGCCATGGGAAATTGTCCCATAGTGCCCAGGGATGTGCAGGTTAGGTGGATTGGCCATGGGAAATTGTCCCATAGTGTCCAGGGATGTGCAGGTTAGGGTGGATTGGCCATGGGAAATTGTCCCATAGTGCCCAGGAATGTGCAGGTTAGGGTGGGTTGGCATGGGAA
>NW_027310150.1:143439-145939 GCF_047496795.1 Chiloscyllium punctatum
CACACACCATCTCTCTCTCTCACACACACCACCATCTCTCTCTCTCTCACACACACACCATCTCTCTCTCTCACACACACACCATCTCTCTCTCTCACACACACACCATCTCTCTCTCTCACACACACACCATCTCTCTCTCTCTCACACACACACCATCTCTCTCTCTCTCACACACACACACACCATCTCTCTCTCTCACACACACACACACACAGACCATCTCTCTCTCTCTCACACACACACACCATCTCTCTCTCTCACACACACACATCTCTCTCTCTCACACACACACCATCTCTCTCTCACACACACATACCATCTCTTCTCACACACATACCTACCATCTCTTTCACACACATACCATCTCTCTCTCTCTCACACACACACTATCTCTCTCACACACACCATCTCTCTCTCTCTCACACACACAATCTCTTTGTCTCACACACACACATACCATGTCTTACACACACACCATCTCTCTCTCTCTCACACACACACACGCACACCATCTCTACTCTACACACAAACCACCAATCTCTCTCTCTCACACACCCACACACACCATCTCTCTCTCTCTCACACACACACACCATCTCTCTCTCTCTTCACACACACCACACACACACACACACACCACCATCTCTCTCTCTCTCACACCACACACACACCATCTCTCTCACACACACACACCATCTCTCTCTCTCACACACACACACACACACACACACCATCTCTCTCTCTCACACACACACACCATCTCTCTCTCTCACACACACACACCATCTCTCTCTCTCACACACACACACACCATCTCTCTCACTCACACACACACACACCATCTCTCTCTCTCACACACACACACACACAACCATCTCTCTCTCTCTCACCACACACACACACCATCTCTCTCTCTCACACACACACACACACACCATCTCTCTCTCTCACACACACACCATCTCTCTCTCACACACACAACACCATCTCTCTCTCTCACACACACACACACCATCTCTCTCTCTCACACACACACAGACCATCTCTCTCTCTCTCACACACACAGACCATCTCTCTTACACACACACACGCTCTCTCACACACACACCAACCATCTCTCTCACACACACACACCATCTCTCTCTCTCACACACCACACACCATCCTCTCTCACACACACCACCACTCTCTCTCACACACACACCATCTCTCTTCTCTCACACACACACACACCATCTCTCTCTCTCACACCACACACACCCCACACACACACACACACCATCTCTCTCCTCACACACCACACACACCCACACCACTCTCTCCTCACACACACACACACACACCATCTCTCTCTCTCACCACACACACACACACACACACCACTCTCTCTCTCAACACACACACACACACCATCACACCCTCACACACACACCATCTCTCTCACACACACACACACCCATCTCACACTCACACACCACCACACCATCCCTCTCTCACACACACACACACCATCTCTCTCTCACACACACACACACACCATCTCTCTCTCACACACACACCCCACACACATCACACACACCACACACAAACACACCACTCTCTCTCACACACACACACACCACACACCACTCTCTCACACATACCATCTCTCTCTCACTCACTCACACACACACCATCTCTCTCTCTCACACACACACCATCTCTCTCTCTCACACACACACCATCTCTCTCTCTCACACACACACACACCATCTCTCTCTCTCACACACACACACACCATCTCTCTCTCTCACACACACACACCATCTCTCTCTCACACACACACACACCATCTCTCTCTCACACACACACACACACACCATCTCTCTCTCACACCCACACCCACACCATCTCTCTCTCTCACACACACACACACACACCATCTCTCTCTCACACACACACACACACCATCTCTCTCTCTCACACACACACACACCATCTCTCTCTCTCTCACACACACACACACCATCTCTCTCTCTCTCACACACACACCATCTCTCTCTCTCTCACACACACACCATCTCTCTCTCTCTCACACACACACACACACACACACACACCATCTCTCTCTCTCACACACACACACACACCATCTCTCTCTCACACACACACACACACCATCTCTCTCACACACACAAACACCATCTCTCTCACACACACACAAACACACACCATCTCTCACACACACACACACAAACACACACCATCTCTCTCACACACACACACACCCTCCTCTCTCTCTCACACACACAATCTCTCTCTCTCACACACAATCTCTCCCTCACACACACACGCACATACCATCTTTCTCTCTCATTCTCACACACACACACACCATCTCTCTCTCTCTCTCTCACACACACACCATCTCTCTCACACACACACACACACACCATCTCTCTTACTCACACACACACACACATACACACACCATCTCTCTCTCACACACACACACACA
>NW_027310150.1:150939-158439 GCF_047496795.1 Chiloscyllium punctatum
TCTCACACACACACACACCATCTCTCTCTCTCACACACACACCATCTCTCTCACACACACACACACACACACACCACCATCTCTCTCTCACACACACACACACCATCTCACTCTCTCACACACACACACATACCATCTCACTCTCTCACACACACACACACCACACCATCTCTCTCTCTCACACACACACACACACCATCTCTCTCTCTCACACACACACACACACCATCTCTCTCTCTCACACACACACACACACCATCTCTCTCTCTCTCACACACGCACACACCATCTCTCTCTCACACACACACACCCACCATCTCTCTATCTCACACTCACACACACATACCATCTCACTCTCTCACACACACACACATACCATCTCACTCTCTCACACACACACACACCATCTCTCTCTCACACACACACACACACACACACACCATCTCTCTCTCTCTCACACACACACACCATCTCTCTCTCTCTCACACACACACACCATCTCTCTCTCTCACACACACACACCATCTCTCTCACTCACACACACACACCATCTCTCTATCTCTCTCACCACACACACACACACCATCTCTCTCTCACACACACACACACACACACACCATCTCTCTCTCACACACACACACCATCTCTCTCACTCACACACACACACCATCTCTCTCACTCACACACACACACCATCTCTCTATCTCTCTCACACACACACCATCTCTCTATCTCTCTCACACAAACACCATCTCTCTCTCTCTCACACACACACACACACCATCTCTCTCTCTCTCACACACACACACCATCTCTCTCTCTCTCACACACACACACCATCTCTCTCTCTCTCAGACACACACCATCTCTCTCTCTCACACACACACCATCTCTCTCTCTCACACACATACCATCTCACTCTCTCACACACACACACACCATCTCTCTCTCTCACACACACACACACACACACACACACCATCTCTCTCTCTCTCACACACACACACACCATCTCTCTCCCTCACACACACACACCATCTCTCTCACTCACACACACACACCATCTCTCTATCTCTCTCACACACACACACATACCATCTCACTCTCTCACACACACACACTATCTCTCTCACACACACCATCTCTCTCTCTCTCACACACACACGCACACCATCTCTCTCTCTCTCACACACACACACACACCATCTCTCTCTCTCTCACACACACACACACCATCTCTCTCTCTCACACACACACACACACACACCATCTCTCTCTCTCTCACACACACACACAGACCATCTCTCTCTCTCTCACACACACAGACCATCTCTCTTACACACACACACACGATCTCTCTCACACACACACACCATCTCTCTCTCTCACACACACACACCATCTCTCTCTCTCACACACACACACACCATCTCTCTCTCTCACACACACACACACCATCTCTCTCTCTCACACACACACACACACACACCATCTCTCTCTCTCACACACACACACACACACACCATCTCTCTCTCTCACACACACACACACACACACCATCTCTCTCTCTCACACACACACACACACCATCTCTCTCTCTCACACACACACCATCTCTCTCTCACACACACACACCATCTCTCTCTCTCACACACACACACACCATCTCTCTCTCACACACACACAGACCATCTCTCTCTCTCTCACACACACAGACCATCTCTCTTACACACACACACACGATCTCTCTCACACACACACACCATCTCTCTCTCTCACACACACACACACACACACACCATCTCTCTCTCTCACACACACACACCACATCTCTCTCTCACACACACACACCATCTCTCTCTCTCACACACACACACACACACACACCATCTCTCTCTCACACACACACACACACACACACCATCTCTCTCTCACACACACACACACACACACCATCTCTCTCTCTCACACACACACCATCTCTCTCTCACACACACACACCATCTCTCTCTCTCACACACACACACACACCATCTCTCTCTCTCACCACACACACACCATCTCTCTCTCACACACACACACCATCTCTCTCTCACACACACACACCATCTCTCTCTCACACACCACACACCATCTCTCTCTCTCACACACACACACACACCCATCTCTCTCTCACACATACCATCTCTCTGTCTCTCACACACACACCAACTCTCTCTCTCACACACACACCATCTCTCTCTCTCACACACACACCATCTCTCTCTCTCACACACACACACACCATCTCTCTCTCTCACACACACACACCATCTCTCTCTCACACACACACACCATCTCTCTCTCACACACACACACACCATCTCTCTCTCACACACACACACACCATCTCTCTCTCACACACACACACACCATCTCTCTCTCTCTCACACACACACACACACCATCTCTCTCTCTCACACACACACACCATCTCTCTCTCTCACACACACACACCATCTCTCTCTCACACACACACACCATCTCTCTCTCTCACACACACACACACACCATCTCTCTCTCACACATACCATCTCTCTGTCTCTCACACACACACACCATCTCTCTCTCTCACACACACACCATCTCTCTCTCTCACACACACACCATCTCTCTCTCTCACACACACACACACCATCTCTCTCTCTCACACACACACACCATCTCTCTCTCTCACACACACACACCATCTCTCTCTCACACACACACACACCATCTCTCTCTCACACACACACACACCATCTCTCTCTCTCTCACACACACACACACACCATCTCTCTCTCTCACACACACACACCATCTCTCTCTCTCACACACACATACCATCTCTCTCTCACACACACACACACCATCTCTCTCTCACACACACACACACCATCTCTCTCTCTCACACACACACACACACACCATCTCTCTCTCACACACACACACACCATCTCTCTCTCTCACACACACACACACACCATCTCTCTCTCTCACACACACACACCATCTCTCTCTCTCACACACACATACCATCTCTCTCTCACACACACATACCATCTCTCTCTCACACACACACCATCTCTCTCTCACACACACATACCATCTCTCTCTCACACACACACCATCTCTCTCTCACACACACACACCATCTCTCTCTCACACACACACACCATCTCTCTCTCTCACACACACACACACACAATCTCTCTGTCTCACACACACACATACCATCTCTCTCTCTGTCTCTCACACACACACACCATCTCTCTCTCACACATACACACCATCTCTCTCTCACACATACCATCTCTCTCTCTCTCTCTCACACACACACACACCATCTCTCTCTCTCACAGACACACACCATCACTCTCTCTCACACACACACACACACACCATCTCTCTCTCTCTCACACACACACCATTTCTCTCTCTCTCACACACACACACACACACACCATCTCTCTCTCTCTCACACACACACACACACAGACCATCTCTCTCTCTCACACACACACAGACCATCTCTCTCTCTCTCACACACACACCATCTCTCTCACACACACACACCATCTCTCTCTCACACACACACACACACACCCCATCTCTCTCTCTCACACACACACACCATCTCTCAATCTCACACACACACACCATCTCTCAATCTCACACACACACACCATCTCTCTCTCACACACACACAACATCTCTCTCACACACACACACCATCTCTCTCTCTCACACACACACACCATCTCTCTCTCTCACACACACACACACCATCTCTCTCTCTCTCACACACACACCATCTCTCTCTCACACACACACACCATCTCTCTCTCACACACACACACCATCTCTCTCTCTCACACACACACACACCATCTCTCTCTCTCACACACACACACACCATCTCTCTCTCTCACACGCACACACACCATCTCTCTCTCTCACACGCACACACACCATCTCTCTCTCACACACACACACACACACCATCTCTCTCTCACACACACACACACACAGCATCTCTCTCACACACACACACCATCTCTCTCTCACACACACACACACACACCCCATCTCTCTCTCTCACACACACACACCATCTCTCTCTCTCACACACACACACCATCTCTCTCTCACACACACACAACATCTCTCTCACACACACACACACACCATCTCACTCTCTCACACACACACACACACCATCTCTCTCTCTCACACACACACCATCTCTCTCTCTCACACACACACCATCTCTCTCTCTCACACACACACACACCATCTCACTCTCTCACACACACACACACACCATCTCTCTCTCTCACACACACACCATCTCTCTCTCTCACACACACACCATCTCTCTCTCTCACACACACACCATCTCTCTCTCTCACACACATACCATCTCACTCTCTCACACACATACCATCTCACTCTCTCACACACACACACACCATCTCTCTCTCTCACACACACACACACACCATCTCTCTCTCTCACACACACACACACACCATCTCTCTCTCTCACACACACACACACACCATCTCTCTCTCTCACACACACACACACCATCTCTCTCTCTCTCACACACGCACACACCATCTCTCTCTCTCACACACACACCCACCATCTCTCTCTCACACACACACACACACCATCTCACTCTCTCACACACACACACACACCATCTCTCTCTCTCACACACACACACCATCTCTCTCTCTCACACACACACACCATCTCTCTATCTCTCTCACACACACACACACATACCATCTCACTCTCTCACACACACACACACACCATCTCTCTCTCACACACACACACCATCTCTCTCACTCACACACACACACCATCTCTCTATCTCTCTCACACACACACCATCTCTCTATCTCTCTCACACACACACCATCTCTCTATCTCTCTCACACAAACACCATCTCTCTCTCTCTCACACACACACACACACCATCTCTCTCTCTCTCACACACACACACCATCTCTCTCTCTCTCACACACACACACCATCTCTCTCTCTCTCACACACACACACCATCTCTCTCTCTCACACACACACCATCTCTCTCTCTCACACACACACCATCTCTCTCTCTCACACACATACCATCTCACTCTCTCACACACATACCATCCACTCTCTCACACACACACACACCATCTCTCTCTCTCACACACACACACACACCATCTCTCTCTCTCACACACACACACACCATCTCTCTCTCTCTCACACACGCACACACCATCTCTCTCTCTCACACACACACCCACCATCTCTCTCTCACACACACACACACACCATCTCACTCTCTCACACACACACACACACCATCTCTCTCTCTCTCACACACACACACCATCTCTCTCTCTCACACACACACACCATCTCTCTATCTCTCTCACACACACACACACATACCATCTCACTCTCTCACACACACACACACACCATCTCTCTCTCACACACACACACCATCCTCTCACTCACACACACACACCATCTCTCTATCTCTCTCACACACACACCATCTCTCTATCTCTCTCACACACACACCATCTCTCTATCTCTCTCACACAAACACCATCTCTCTCTCTCTCACACACACACACACACCACTCTCTCTCTCTCACACACACACACCATCTCTCTCTCTCTCACACACACACACCATCTCTCTCTCTCTCACACACACACACCATCTCTCTCTCTCACACACACACCATCTCTCTCTCTCACACACACACCATCTCTCTCTCTCACACACATACCATCTCACTCTCTCACACACATACCATCTCACTCTCTCACACACACACACACCATCTCTCTCTCTCACACACACACACACACCATCTCTCTCTCTCACACACACACACACACCATCTCTCTCTCTCACACACACACACACACCATCTCTCTCTCTCTCACACACACACACCATCTCTCCTCTCTCACACACACACACCATCTCTCTCTCTCACACACACACACCATCTCTCTCACTCACACACACACACCATCTCTCTCACTCACACACACACACCATCTCTCTATCTCTCTCACACACACACACACATACCATCTCACTCTCTCACACACACACACACCATCTCTCTCTCACACACACACACCATCTCTCTCACTCACACACACACACCATCTCTCTATCTCTCTCACACACACACACCATCTCTCTATCTCTCTCACACAAACACCATCTCTCTCTCTCTCACACACACACACACACACCATCTCTCTCTCTCTCACACACACACACCATCTCTCTCTCCCTCACACACACACACCATCTCTCTCTCACACACACACACCATCTCTCTCTCTCTCACACACGCACACCATCTCTCTCTCTCTCTCACACACACACACAGACCATCTCTCTCTCTCTCACACACACACACACCATCTCTCTCTCACACACACACCATCTCTCTCTCTCACACACACACCATCTCTCTCTCTCACACACACACCATCTCTCTCTCTCACACACACCATCTCTCTCTCTCACACACACACCATCTCTCTCTCTCTCACACACACACACACCATCTCTCTCTCACACACACACACACAGACCATCTCTCTCTCTCTCACACACACACACCATCTCTCTCTCTCTCACACACACACACCATCTCTCTCTCTCACACACACACCATCTCTCTTTCTCACACACACACCATCTCTCTCTCTCACACACACACCATCTATCTCTCTCACACACACACCATCTCTCTCTCTCACACACACACCATCTCTCTCTCTCACACACACAAACCATCTCTCTCTCTCTCACACACACACCATCTCTCTCTCTCACACACACACCATCTCTCTCTCTCACACACACACCATCTCTCTCTCTCTCACACACACACCATCTCTCTCTCTCTCACACACACACACACCATCTCTCTCTCACACACACACACACACAGACCATCTCTCTCTCTCTCACACACACACACCATCTCTCTCTCTCACACACACACCATCTCTCTCTCTCACACACACACCATCTCTCTCTCTCACACACACACCATCTCTCTCTCTCACACACACACCATCTCTCTCTTTCACACACACACCATCTCTCTCTCTCACACACACACCATCTCTCTCTCTCACACACACACCATCTCTCTCTCTCACACACACACCATCTCTCTCTCTCACACACACACCATCTCTCTCTCACACACACACACACCATCTCTATCTCACACACACACACACCATCTCTCTGTCACACACACACACACCATCTCTCTGTCACACACACACACACCATCTCTCTCTCAGACACACACACACACACACCATCTCTCTCTCAGACACACCCACACACACCATCGCTCTCTCAGACACACACACACAACATCTCTCTCTCAGACACACACACACAATACCTGTCACAC
>NW_027310150.1:173439-183439 GCF_047496795.1 Chiloscyllium punctatum
CTCACACACACAGACCATCTCTCTCTCTCTCACACACACAGACCATCTCTCTCTCTCACACACACACAGACCATCTCTCTCTCTCACACACACACAGACCATCTCTCTCTCTCTCACACACACAGACCATCTCTCTCTCTCTCACACACACAGACCATCTCTCTCTCTCTCACACACACAGACAATCTCTCTCTCACTCACACACACACACCATCTCTCTCTCTCACACACACCATCTCTCTCTCTCACACACACACACCATCTCTCTCTCTGTCTCACACACACACACACACCATCTCTCTCTCTCACACACACCATCTCTCTCTCTCACACACACCATCTCTCTCTCTCACACACACCATCTCTCTCTCTCACACACACCATCTCTCTCTCTCACACACACCATCTCTCTCTCTCACACACACACACCATCTCTCTCTCTGTCTCACACACACACACACACTAACACCATCTCTCTCTCTCACACACACACACACCATCTCTCTCTCACACACACACACACACACACACCATCTCTCTCTCACACACACACACACACACCATCTCCCTCACACACACACACACCATCTCTCTCTCACACACACACACACACCATCCCTCTCCCTCACACACACACCATCTCTCTCTCTCACACACACACACCATCTCTCTCTCTCACACACACACACACCATCTCTCTCTCACACACACACACACACCATCTCTCTCTCACACACACACACACACCATCTCTCTCCCTCACACACACACCATCTCTCTCTCTCTCACACACACACACCATCTCTCTCTCTCTCACACACACACACCATCTCTCTCCCTCTCACACACACCATCTCTCTCTCTCTCACACACACACACACCATCTCTCTCTCTCACACACACACACCATCTCTCTCTCTCACACACACACCATCTCTCTCTCACACACACACACACACCATCTCTCTCTCTCTCACACACACACACCATCTCTCTCTCTCACACACACACACACCATCTCTCTCTCAGACACACACACACACACCATCTCTCTCTCTCACACACACACACACCATCTCTCTCTCTCACACACACATACCATCTCCCTCTCACACACACACATCTCTCTCTCTCACACACACATACCATTTCTCTCTCTCTCTCGCACACACACCATCTCTCTCTCACACACACACACAATCTCTGTCTCACACACACACACAATCTCTGTCTCACACACACACGCACACCATCTCTCTCACTCACACACACACACACACGATCTCTCTCTCACATATACACCATCTCTCTCTCTCTCTCTCACACACACACGCACACCATCTCTCTCTCTCTCACACACACAGACCATCTCTCTCACACACACACCGTCTCTCTCTCTCACACACACCATCTCTCTCTCTCTCTCTCTCACACACACACCCACGATCTCTCTCTCACACACACACACACCATCTCTCTCTCACACACACACACACCATCTCTCTCTCTCACACACACACGCACACCATCTCTCTCTCTCTCACACACACACACACCATCTCTCTCTCTCTCTCACACACACACACACACCATCTCTCTCTCTCTCACACACACAGACCATCTCTCTCTCTCTCTCTCTCTCACACACACACACACACACACCATCTCTCTCTCTCTCACACACACAGACCATCTCTCTCACACACACACCGTCTCTCTCTCTCACACACACCATCTCTCTCTCTCTCTCTCACGCACACACGCACACACACACACACCATCTCTCTCTCTCACACACACACACACACCATCTCTCTCACACACACACACACAGACCATCTCTCTCACACACACACACACACACACACCATCTCTCTCTCTCTCTCACACACACACACCATCTCTCTCTCTCTCTCACACACACACACCATCTCTCTCTCTCTCTCACACACACACACCATCTCTCTCTCTCTCTCACACACACACACCATCTCTCTCTCTCTCACACACACACACACCATCTCTCTCTCTCTCTCACACACACACACCATTTCTCTCTCTCTCTCACACACACACACACCATTTCTCTCTCTCTCACACACACACACCATCTCTCTCTCTCACACACACACACCATCTCTCTCTCTCACACACACACACCATCCCTCTCTCTCACACACACACACCATCCCTCTCTCTCACACACACACACCATCTCTCTCTCTCACACACACACACCATCTCTCTCTCTCACACACACACCATCTCTCTCTCTCACACACACACACACCATCTCTCTCTCTCACACACACACACCATCTCTCTCTCTCACACACACACACCATCTCTCTCTCTCACACACACACACCATCTCTCTCTCTCACACACACACCATTCTCTCTCTCACACACACACACCATCTCTCTCTCACACACACACACACCATCTCTCTCTCTCACACACACACACACCATCTCTCTCTCTCACACACACACCATCTCTCTCTCTCACACACACACACCATCTCTCTCTCACACACACACCATCTCTCTCTCTCACACACACACACACACCATCTCTCTCACACACACACACACAGACCATCTCTCTCACACACACACACACACACACACACACACACCATCTCTCTCTCAGACACACACACACACACACCATCTCTCTCTCAGACACACACACACATCTCTCTCTCAGACACACACACACAATCTCTGTCACACACACACACGTACACACACACGATCGCTCACACACACACACACACACCGTCTCTCTGTCTCACACACACACACACCATCTCTCTCTCTCTCACACACACACCATCTCTCTCTCACACACACACACACACACACACACCATCTCTCTCTCAGACACACACACACACACCATCTCTCTCTCAGACACACACACACACACAACATCTCTCTCTCAGACACACACACACAATCTCTGTCACACACACACACGTACACACACACACACACGATCTCTCTCACACACACACACACCATCTCTCTCTCACACACACACACATACCATCTCTCTCTCTCTCTCACACACACACACCATCTCTCTCTCTCTCACACACACACACACCATCTCTCTCTCTCTCTCTCACACACACACCATCTCTCTCTCTCTCTCACACACACACCATCTCTCTCTCTCTCTCACACACACACCATCTCTCTCTCTCTCTCACACACACACACACACCATCTCTCTGTCTCTCTCACACACACACACCATCTCTCTCTCTCACACACACACACACACACCATCTCTCTCTCTCACACACACACACCATCTCTCTCTCACACACACACACACCATCTCTCTCTCACACACACACACACCATCTCTCTCTCTCTCTCTCACACACACACCATCTCTCTCTCTCTCTCACACACACACCATCTCTCTCTCTCTCTCACACACACACCATCTCTCTCTCTCACACACACACACACCATCTCTCTGTCTCTCTCACACACACACACCATCTCTCTCTCTCACACACACACACACACCATCTCTCTCTCTCACACACACACACCATCTCTCTCTCACACACACACACACCATCTCTCTCTCACACACACACACACACCATCTCTTTCTCACACACACACACACACCATTTCTCTCTCACACACACACACCATCTCTCTCTCTCACACACACACACACCATCTCTCTCTCTCTCACACACACACACACCAACTCTCTCTCTCACACACACACACACACCATCTCTCTCTCTCTCTCACACACACACACTATCTCTCTCTCTCTCTCACACACACACACCATCTCTCTCTCTCACACACACACACACCATCTCTCTCTCTCACACACACATACCATCTCCCTCTCATACACACACATCTCTCTCTCTCACACACACATACCATCTCTTTCACACACACACCATCTCTCTCTCTCTCTCTCTCACTCACACACACACACGATCTCTCTCACACACACACACCATCTCTCTCTCTCACACACACACGCACACCATCTCTCTCTCTCTCTCACACACAGACCATCTCTCTCACACACACACACCCACGATCTCTCTCTCACACACACACACACCATCTCTCTCTCTCACACACACACACACCATCTCTCTCTCTCTCACACACACACACCATCTCTCTCTCTCTCACACACACACACCATCTCTCTCTCTCTCACACACACAGACCATCTCTCTCTCTCTCTCTCACACACACACACACACAAACACCATCTCTCTCTCTCACACACACACACACACACACCGTCTCTCTCTCTCACACACACACCATCTCTCTCTCTCTCACACACACACACCATCTCTCTCTCACACACACACACCATCTCTCTCTCTCACACACACACACACCATCTCTCTCTCTCACACACACACACACCATCTCTCTCTCTCACACACACACACACCAACTCTCTCTCTCACACACACACACACACCATCTCTCTCTCTCACACACACACACACACCATCTCTCTCTCTCACACACACACACACCATCTCTCTCTCTCACACACACACACACCAACTCTCTCTCTCACACACACACACACACCATCTCTCTCTCTCACACACACAGACCATCTCTCTCACACACACACACACACCGTCTCTCTCTCTCACAGACACACACCATCTCTCTCTCTCTCACACACACACACCATCTCTCTCTCACACACACACACCATCTCTCTCTCACACACACACACCATCTCTCTCTCACACACACACACCATCTCTCTCTCTCTCTCACACACACACACGATCTCTCTCTCTCTCTCTCATGCACACACGCACACACACACACACACCATCTCTCTCTCTCACACACACACACCATCTCTCTCACACACACACACACCATCTCTCTCTCTCACACACACACACACACACACACCATCTCTCTCTCTCTCACACACACACACACACACACACACCATCTCTCTCTCTCTCACACACACACACCATCTCTCTCTCTCTCACACACACACACCATCTCTCTCTCTCACACACACACAGACCATCTCTCTCTCTCTCACACACACAGACCATCTCTCTCTCTCTCACACACACACACCATCTCTCTCTCTCTCACACACACACACCATCTCTCTCTCTCACACACACACACCATCTCTCTCTCTCTCACACACACCATCTCTCTCTCTCACACACACACCATCTCTCTCTCTCACACACACACACCATCTCTCTCCCTCACACACACACACACCATCTCTCTCTCTCACACACACACACACACACAGACCATCTCTCTCACACACACACACACGTCTCTCTCACACACACAGGCCATCTCTCTCTCTCTCACACACACAGACCATCTCTCTCTCTCACACACACACAGACCATCTCTCTCACACACACACACACAGACCATCTCTCTCACACACACACACACAGACCATCTCTCTCTCTCTCACACACACACACCATCTCTCTCTCACACACACACACCATCTCTCTCTCACACACACACACCATCTCTCTCTCTCACACACACACACCATCTCTCTCTCTCACACACACACACACCATCTCTCTCTCTCACACACACACACCATCTCTCTCTCTCACACACACACACCATCTCTCTCTCTCACACACACACACCATCTCTCTCTCTCACACACACACACCATCTCTCTCTCTCACACACACACACCATCTCTCTCTCTCACACACACACACCATCTCTCTCTCTCACACACACACACCATCTCTCTCTCTCACACACACACACCATCTCTCTCTCTCACACACACACACCATCTCTCTCTCTCACACACACACACCATCTCTCTCTCTCACACACACACACCATCTCTCTCTCTCACACACACACACCATCTCTCTCTCTCACACACACACCATCTCTCTCTCTCTCACACACACACACCATCTCTCTCTCTCACACACACACCATCTCTCTCTCTCACACACACACCATCTCTCTCTCTCACACACACACACCATCTCTCTCTCTCACACACACACACCATCTCTCTCTCTCACACACACACACACACACCATCTCTCTCTCTCTCACACACACAGACCATCTCTCTCACACACACACACACACCGTCTCTCTCTCTCACACACACACACACGTCTCTCTCACACACACACACACAGACCATCTCTCTCACACACACACACCCACGATCTCTCTCTCACACACACACGCACACGATCTCTCTCTCTCTCACACACACACGCACACCGTCTCTCTCTCTCTCACACACACACACACACACCGTCTCTCTCTCTCTCACACACACACACACAGACCATCTCTCTCACACACACACACACAGACCATCTCTCTCTCACACACACACGCACACCATCTCTCTCTCTCTCACACACACACGCACACCATCTCTCTCTCTCTCACACACACACGCACACCATCTCTCTCTCTCTCTCACACACACACGCACACCATCTCTCTCTCTCTCACACACACACGCACACCATCTCTCTCACACACACACACACAGACCATCTCTCTCTCTCTCACACACACACACAGACCATCTCTCTCTCTCTCACACACACAGACCATCTCTCTCACACACACACACACACCGTCTCTCTCTCTCACACACACACACACGTCTCTCTCACACACACACACACAGACCATCTCTCTCACACACACACACCCACGATCTCTCTCTCACACACACACGCACACGATCTCTCTCTCTCTCACACACACACGCACACCGTCTCTCTCTCTCTCACACACACACACACACACCGTCTCTCTCTCTCTCACACACACACACACAGACCATCTCTCTCACACACACACACACAGACCATCTCTCTCTCACACACACACGCACACCATCTCTCTCTCTCTCTCACACACACACCATCTCTCTCTCTCTCTCACACACACACACACACCATCTCTCTGTCTCTCTCACACACACACACCATCTCTCTCTCTCACACACACACACACACACCATCTCTCTCTCTCACACACACACACCATCTCTCTCTCACACACACACACACCATCTCTCTCTCACACACACACACACCATCTCTCTCTCTCTCTCTCACACACACACCATCTCTCTCTCTCTCTCACACACACACCATCTCTCTCTCTCTCTCACACACACACCATCTCTCTCTCTCACACACACACACACCATCTCTCTGTCTCTCTCACACACACACACCATCTCTCTCTCTCACACACACACACACACCATCTCTCTCTCTCACACACACACACCATCTCTCTCTCACACACACACACACCATCTCTCTCTCACACACACACACACACCATCTCTTTCTCACACACACACACACACCATTTCTCTCTCACACACACACACCATCTCTCTCTCTCACACACACACACACCATCTCTCTCTCTCTCACACACACACACACCAACTCTCTCTCTCACACACACACACACACCATCTCTCTCTCTCTCTCACACACACACACTATCTCTCTCTCTCTCTCACACACACACACCATCTCTCTCTCTCACACACACACACACCATCTCTCTCTCTCACACACACATACCATCTCCCTCTCATACACACACATCTCTCTCTCTCACACACACATACCATCTCTTTCACACACACACCATCTCTCTCTCTCTCTCTCTCACTCACACACACACACGATCTCTCTCACACACACACACCATCTCTCTCTCTCACACACACACGCACACCATCTCTCTCTCTCTCTCACACACAGACCATCTCTCTCACACACACACACCCACGATCTCTCTCTCACACACACACACACCATCTCTCTCTCTCACACACACACACACCATCTCTCTCTCTCTCACACACACACACCATCTCTCTCTCTCTCACACACACACACCATCTCTCTCTCTCTCACACACACAGACCATCTCTCTCTCTCTCTCTCACACACACACACACACAAACACCATCTCTCTCTCTCACACACACACACACACACACCGTCTCTCTCTCTCACACACACACCATCTCTCTCTCTCTCACACACACACACCATCTCTCTCTCACACACACACACCATCTCTCTCTCTCACACACACACACACCATCTCTCTCTCTCACACACACACACACCATCTCTCTCTCTCACACACACACACACCAACTCTCTCTCTCACACACACACACACACCATCTCTCTCTCTCACACACACACACACACCATCTCTCTCTCTCACACACACACACACCATCTCTCTCTCTCACACACACACACACCAACTCTCTCTCTCACACACACACACACACCATCTCTCTCTCTCACACACACACACACACACACACACACACACACACACCATCTCTCTCTCTCACACACACAGACCATCTCTCTCACACACACACACACACCGTCTCTCTCTCTCACAGACACACACCATCTCTCTCTCTCTCACACACACACACCATCTCTCTCTCACACACACACACCATCTCTCTCTCACACACACACACCATCTCTCTCTCACACACACACACCATCTCTCTCTCTCTCTCACACACACACACGATCTCTCTCTCTCTCTCTCATGCACACACGCACACACACACACACACCATCTCTCTCTCTCACACACACACACCATCTCTCTCACACACACACACACCATCTCTCTCTCTCACACACACACACACACACACACCATCTCTCTCTCTCTCACACACACACACACACACACACACCATCTCTCTCTCTCTCACACACACACACCATCTCTCTCTCTCTCACACACACACACCATCTCTCTCTCTCACACACACACAGACCATCTCTCTCTCTCTCACACACACAGACCATCTCTCTCTCTCTCACACACACACACCATCTCTCTCTCTCTCACACACACACACCATCTCTCTCTCTCACACACACACACCATCTCTCTCTCTCTCACACACACCATCTCTCTCTCTCACACACACACCATCTCTCTCTCTCACACACACACACCATCTCTCTCCCTCACACACACACACACCATCTCTCTCTCTCACACACACACACACACACAGACCATCTCTCTCACACACACACACACGTCTCTCTCACACACACAGGCCATCTCTCTCTCTCTCACACACACAGACCATCTCTCTCTCTCACACACACACACAGACCATCTCTCTCACACACACACACACAGACCATCTCTCTCACACACACACACACAGACCATCTCTCTCTCTCTCACACACACACACCATCTCTCTCTCACACACACACACCATCTCTCTCTCACACACACACACCATCTCTCTCTCTCACACACACACACCATCTCTCTCTCTCACACACACACACACCATCTCTCTCTCTCACACACACACACCATCTCTCTCTCTCACACACACACACCATCTCTCTCTCTCACACACACACACCATCTCTCTCTCTCACACACACACACCATCTCTCTCTCTCACACACACACACCATCTCTCTCTCTCACACACACACACCATCTCTCTCTCTCACACACACACACCATCTCTCTCTCTCACACACACACACCATCTCTCTCTCTCACACACACACACCATCTCTCTCTCTCACACACACACACCATCTCTCTCTCTCACACACACACCATCTCTCTCTCTCTCACACACACACACCATCTCTCTCTCTCACACACACACCATCTCTCTCTCTCACACACACACCATCTCTCTCTCTCACACACACACACCATCTCTCTCTCTCACACACACACACCATCTCTCTCTCTCACACACACACACACACACCATCTCTCTCTCTCTCACACACACAGACCATCTCTCTCACACACACACACACACCGTCTCTCTCTCTCACACACACACACACGTCTCTCTCACACACACACACACAGACCATCTCTCTCACACA
>NW_027310150.1:188439-191038 GCF_047496795.1 Chiloscyllium punctatum
TCTCTCTCACACACACACGCACACCATCTCTCTCTCTCTCACACACACACACACACCGTCTCTCTCTCTCTCTCACACACACACACACAGACCATCTCTCTCACACACACACACACACAGACCATCTCTCTCACACACACACGCACACCATCTCTCTCTCTCTCACACACACACACACACCGTCTCTCTCTCTCTCTCTCACACACACACACAGACCATCTCTCTCACACACACACACACAGACCATCTCTCTCACACACACACAGACCATCTCTCTCACACACACACACACCGTCTCTCTCTCACACACACACACACACGTCTCTCTCACACACACAGGCCATCTCTCTCTCTCTCACACACACAGACCATCTCTCTCTCTCACACACACACACACAGACCATCTCTCTCTCTCACACACACACACACAGACCATCTCTCTCACACACACACACCCACGATCTCTCTCTCACACACACACGCACACCATCTCTCTCTCTCACACACACACGCACACCATCTCTCTCTCTCTCACACACACACGCACACCATCTCTCTCTCTCTCACACACACACGCACACCATCTCTCTCTCTCTCACACACACACGCACACCATCTCTCTCTCTCTCACACACACACACACACCGTCTCTCTCTCTCTCTCACACACACACACACAGACCATCTCTCTCACACACACACACACAGACCATCTCTCTCACACACACACGCACACCATCTCTCTCTCTCTCACACACACACGCACACCATCTCTCTCTCTCTCACACACACACGCACACCATCTCTCTCTCTCTCACACACACACCATCTCTCTCACACACACACACACAGACCATCTCTCTCTCTCTCACACACACAGACCATCTCTATCTCTCTCACACACACAGACCATCTCTATCTCTCTCACACACACAGACCATCTCTCTCTCTCTCACACACACAGACCATCTCTCTCTCTCTCACACACACAGACCATCTCTCTCTCTCTCACACACACAGACCATCTCTCTCTCTCTCACACACACAGACCATCTCTCTCTCTCTCACACACACAGACCATCTCTCTCTCTCTCACACACACAGACCATCTCTCTCTCTCTCACACACACAGACCATCTCTCTCTCTCTCACACACACAGACCATCTCTCTCTCTCTCACACACACAGACCATCTCTCTCTCTCTCACACACACAGACCATCTCTCTCTCTCTCACACACACAGACCATCTCTCTCTCTCTCACACACACAGACCATCTCTCTCTCTCTCACACACACAGACCATCTCTCTCACACACACACACACAGACCATCTCTCTCACACACACACACACACACACAGACCATCTCTCTCACACACACACACACACCCACAGACCATCTCTCTCACACACACACACACCGTCTCTCTCTCTCTCACACACACACACCATCTCTCTCTCTCACACACACACACACACACACAGACAATCTCTCTCTCTCTCACACACACACACCATCTCTCTCTCTCTCACACACACACACCATCTCTCTCTCTCACACACACACCATCTCCCTCTCACACACACACCATCTCTCTCTCTCTCTCTCACACACACACACCATCTCTCTCTCTCTCACACACACACACCATCTCTCTCTCTCTCACACACACACACCATCTCTCTCTCTCTCACACACACACACACCATCTCTCTCTCTCTCACACATACACACACACCATCTCTCTCTCTCACACACACACACCATCTCTCTCTCTCACACACACACACCATCTCTCTCTCTCACACACACACACCATCTCTCTCTCTCACACACACACACCATCTCTCTCTCACACACACACACCATCTCTCTCTCTCACACACACACACACACCATCTCTCTCTCTCACACACACACACACACACCATCTCTCTCTCAGACACACACACACACACCATCTCTCTCTCAGACACACACACACAACATCTCTCTCTCAGACACACACACACACGTACACACACACGATCGCTCACACACACACACACCGTCTCTCTGTCTCACACACACACACACACATGTCTCTCTCACACACACACACACAGACCATCTCTCTCTCTCTCACACACACACACACCATCTCTCTCTCTCACACACACACACACACACACACACCATCTCTCTCTCAGACACACACACACACACCATCTCTCTCTCAGACACACACACACACACCATCTCTCTCTCTCTCTCACACACACACACCATCTCTCTCTCTCTCACACACACACACACCATCTCTCTCTCTCTCTCACACACACACACCATCTCTCTCTCTCTCTCACACACACACACCATCTCTCTCTCTCTCACACACACACACCATCTCTCTCTCACACACACACACCATCTCTCTCTCTCTCTCACACACACACCATCTCTCTCTCTCACACACACACGCACACACACCATCTCTCTCTCACACACACACACACACCATCTCTCTCTCTCACACACTCACACACCAACTCTCTCTCTCACACACACACACCAGCTCTCTCTCACACACACACACACCATCTCTCTCTCTCACACACA
>NW_027310151.1:0-53921 GCF_047496795.1 Chiloscyllium punctatum
GGGGCACGGCGAGAGGGGAGTGAGATACATGGGGGGGGCACGGTGAGAGGGGAGTGAGATACACGGGGGGGGCACGGTGAGTGGGGAGTGAGATGCACGGTGGGGCACGGCGAGAGGGGAGTGAGATACACCGGGGGGGGGCACGGCGAGAGGGGAGTGAGATACATGGGGGGGCACGGTGAGTGGGGAGTGAGATACACGGGGGGCACGGCGAGAGGGGAGTGAGATACACGGGGGGGCACGGTGAGTGGGGAGTGAGATACACGGGGGGCACGGTGAGAGGGGAGTGAGATACACGGGGGGGCACGGTGAGAGGGGAGTGAGATACACGGGGGGGCACGGTGAGTGGGGAGTGAGATACACGGGGGGGGCACGGGGAGTGGGGAGTGAGATACACGGAGGGGGCACGGGGAGTGGGGAGTGAGATACAAGGAGGGGGCACGGCGAGAGGGGAGTGAGATACACGGGGGGGGCACGGTGAGTGGGGAGTGAGATACACGGGGGGCACGGTGAGAGGTGAGTGAGATACACGGGGGGGCACGGTGAGTGGGGAGTGAGATACACGGGGGGGGCACGGGGAGTGGGGAGTGAGATACACGGGGGGGGCACGGGGAGTGGGGAGTGAGATACACGGGGGGGGCACGGGGAGTGGGGAGTGAGATACACGGAGGGGGCACGGGGAGAGGGGAGTGAGATACACGGGGGGGACGGTGAGAGGGGAGTGAGATACACGGGGGGGCACGGCGAGAGGGGAGTGAGATACACGGGGGGGGCACGGTGAGAGGGGAGTGAGATACATGGGGGCACGGTGAGTGGGGAGTGAGATACACGGGGGGGGGCACGGTGAGAGGGGAGTGAGATACACGGGGGGGGGCACGGTGAGAGGGGAGTGAGATACACGTGGGGGGGCACGGTGAGAGGGAAGTGAGATACACGGAGGGGACGGTGAGAGGGGAGTGAGATACACGGGGGGGCACGGCGAGAGGGGAGTGAGATACACGGGGGGGCACGGTGAGAGGGGAGTGAGATACACGGGGGGCACGGCGAGAGGGGAGTGAGATACACGGGGGGGGCACGGCGAGAGGGGAGTGAGATACACGGGGGGGGGCACGGGGAGTGGGGAGTGAGATACACGGGGGGGCACAGTGAGAGGGGAGTGAGATACACGGGGGGGCACGGTGAGTGGGGAGTGAGATACACGGGGGGGGGCACGGTGAGTGGGGAGTGAGATACACGGGGGGGGCACGGTGAGAGGGGAGTGAGATACACGGGGGGGGCACGGTGAGTGGGGAGTGAGATACACGGGGGGGGGCACGGTGAGTGGGGAGTGAGATACACGGGGGGGCACGGTGAGAGGGGAGTGAGATACACGGGGGGGCACGGTGAGAGGGGAGTGAGATACACGGGGGCACAGTGAGGGGGGAGTGAGATACACGGGGGGGCACGGTGAGTGGGGAGTGAGATACACGGGGGGGGCACGGTGAGAGGGGAGTGAGATACATGGGGGGGCACGGTGAGAGGGGAGTGAGATACACGGGGGGGCACGGTGAGAGGGGAGTGAGATACACGGAGGGGCACGGTGAGTGGGGAGTGAGATACACGGGGGGGGCACGGTGAGTGGGGAGTGAGATACACGGGGGCACGGTGAGAGGGGAGTGAGATACACGGGGGGGGCACGGTGAGAGGGGAGTGAGATACACGGGGGGGCACGGTGAGAGGGGAGTGAGATACACGGGGGCACAGTGAGGGGGGAGTGAGATACACGGGGGGGCACGGTGAGTGGGGAGTGAGATACACGGGGGGGGCACGGTGAGAGGGGAGTGAGATACATGGGGGGGCACGGTGAGAGGGGAGTGAGATACACGGGGGGGCACGGTGAGAGGGGAGTGAGATACACGGAGGGGCACGGTGAGAGGGGAGAGAGATACACGGGGGGGGCACGGTGAGAGGGGAGTGAGATACATGGGGGGGGCACGGTGAGTGGGGAGTGAGATACATGGGGGGGGCACGGTGAGTGGGGAGTGAGTTACATGGGGGGGGCACAGTGAGGGGGGAGTGAGATACACGGGGGGGCACGGTGAGAGGGGAGTGAGATACATGGGGGGGCACGGTGAGAGGGGAGTGAGATACATGAGGGCACGGCGAGTGGGGGGTGAGATACACGGGGGGGCACTGTGAGGGGGGAGTGAGATACATGGGGGGTCACGGCGAGGGGGGAGTGAGATAAATGGGGGGGGGCACGGAGAGGGGGGAGGGAGATACACGGGGGGGCACGGGGAGAGGGGAGTGAGATACACGGGGGGGCACGGGGAGAGGGGAGTGAGATACACGGGGGGGGCACGGTGAGTGGGGAGTGAGATACGGGGGGGGGCACGGTGAGGGGGGAGTGAGATACACGGGGGGGGGCACGGTGAGGGGGGAGTGAGATACACGGGGGGGCACGGTGAGGGGGGAGTGAGATACACGGGCGGCACGGTGAGAGGGGAGTGAGATACACGGGGGGGGCACGGTGAGTGGGGAGTGAGATACACGGGGGGGGCACGGTGTGAGAGGGGAGTGAGATACATGGGTGGGCACGGTGAGAGGGGAGTGAGATACATGGGGGGGCACGGCGAGTGGGGTGTGAGATACATGGGGGGGGCACGGCGAGTGGGGAGTGAGATACACGGGGGGGGCACGGTGAGGGGGGAGTGAGATACATGGGGGGGCACGGTGAGAGGGGAGCGAGATACACGGGGGGGCACGGTGAGGGGGGAGTGAGATACACGGGGGGGCACGTTGAGAGGGGAGTGAGATACATGGGGGGGCACGGTCAGAGGGGAGTGAGATACACGGGGGGGCACGGTGAGTGGGGAGTGAGATACATGGGGGGGCACGGTGAGTGGGGTGTGAGATACACCGGGGGGGGCACGGGGAGTGGGGTGTGAGATACATGGGGGGGCACGGTGAGTGGGGTGTGAGATACACCGGGGGGGGCACGGGGAGTGGGGTGTGAGATACACGGGGGGGGCACGGTGAGTGGGGAGTGAGATACACGGGGGGGGGCACGGTGAGTGGGGAGTGAGATACACGGGGGGGGCACGGTGAGTGGGGAGTGAGATACACGGGGGGGGCACGGTGAGTGGGGACTGAGATACATGGGGGGGCACGGCGAGGGGGGAGTGAGATAAATGGGGGGGCACGGTGAGTGGGGAGTGAGATACACGGGGGGGCACGGTGAGAGGGGAGTGAGATACACGGGGGGGCACGGTGAGTGGGGAGTGAGATACACGGGGGGGGCACGGTGAGTGGGGAGTGAGATACACGGGGGGGCACGGGGAGTGGGGAGTGAGATACACGGGGGGGCACAGTGAGAGGGGGGAATGAGATAAATGGGGGGGCACGGTGAGTGGGGAGTGAGATACACGGGGGGCACGGTGAGTGGGGAGTGAGATGCACGGTGGGGCACGGCGAGAGGGGAGTGAGATACACCGGGGGGGGCACGGCGAGAGGGGAGTGAGATACATGGGGGGGCACGGTGAGTGGGGAGTGAGATACACGGGGGGCACGGCGAGAGGGGAGTGAGATACACGGGGGGGCACGGTGAGTGGGGAGTGAGATACACGGGGGGCACGGTGAGAGGGGAGTGAGATACACGGGGGGGCACGGTGAGAGGGGAGTGAGATACACGGGGGGGCACGGTGAGTGGGGAGTGAGATACACGGGGGGGGCACGGTGAGTGGGGAGTGAGATACACGGGGGGGGCACGGTGAGTGGGGAGTCGAGATACACGGGGGGGGCACGGTGAGTGGGGAGTGAGATACACGGGGGGGGGCACGGTGAGTGGGGACTGAGATACATGGGGGGGCACGGCGAGGGGGGAGTGAGATAAATGGGGGGGCACGGTGAGTGGGGAGTGAGATACACGGGGGGGCACGGTGAGAGGGGAGTGAGATACACGGGGGGGCACGGTGAGTGGGGAGTGAGATACACGGGGGGGGCACGGTGAGTGGGGAGTGAGATACACGGGGGGGCACGGGGAGTGGGGAGTGAGATACACGGGGGGGCACAGTGAGAGGGGGGAATGAGATAAATGGGGGGGCACGGTGAGTGGGGAGTGAGATACACGGGGGGGCACGGTGAGTGGGGAGTGAGATGCACGGTGGGGCACGGCGAGAGGGGAGTGAGATACACCGGGGGGGGCACGGCGAGAGGGGAGTGAGATACATGGGGGGGCACGGTGAGTGGGGAGTGAGATACACGGGGGGCACGGTCAGAGGGGAGTGAGATACACGGGGGGGCACGGTGAGTGGGGAGTGAGATACACGGGGGGCACGGTGAGAGGGGAGTGAGATACACGGGGGGGCACGGTGAGAGGGGAGTGAGATACACGGGGGGGGCACGGTGAGTGGGGAGTGAGATACACGGGGGGCACGGTGAGAGGGGAGTGAGATACACGGGGGGGCACGGTGAGAGGGGAGTGAGATACACGGGGGGGCACGGTGAGTGGGGAGTGAGATACACGGGGGGGGCACGGGGAGTGGGGAGTGAGATACACGGAGGGGGCACGGGGAGTGGGGAGTGAGATACAAGGAGGGGGCACGGCGAGAGGGGAGTGAGATACACGGGGGGGGCACGGGGAGTGGGGAGTGAGATACACGGGGGGGGCACGGGAGTGGGGAGTGAGATACACGGGGGGGGCACGGGGAGTGGGGAGTGAGATACACGGGGGGGGCACGGGGAGTGGGGAGTGAGATACACGGAGGGGGCACGGGGAGAGGGGAGTGAGATACACGGGGGGCACGGTGAGTGGGGAGTGAGATAAACGGGGGGGACGGTGAGAGGGGAGTGAGATACACGGGGGGGCACGGCGAGAGGGGAGTGAGATACACGGGGGGGCACGGTGAGAGGGGAGTGAGATACATGGGGGGCACGGTGAGTGGGGAGTGAGATACACGGGGGGGGCACGGTGAGAGGGGAGTGAGATACACGGGGGGGGGGCACGGTGAGAGGGGAGTGAGATACACGGGGGGGGCACGGTGAGAGGGAAGTGAGATACACGGAGGGGACGGCGAGAGGGGAGTGAGATACACGGGGGGCACGGCGAGAGGGGAGTGAGATACACGGGGGGGCACGGTGAGAGGGGAGTGAGATACACGGGGGGCACGGCGAGAGGGAGTGAGATACACGGGGGGGCACGGCGAGAGGGGAGTGAGATACACGGGGGGGGCACGGGGAGTGGGGAGTGAGATACACGGGGGGGCACAGTGAGAGGGGAGTGAGATACACGGGGGGGCACGGTGAGTGGGGAGTGAGATACACGGGGGGGGCACGGTGAGTGGGGAGTGAGATACACGGGGGGGGCACGGTGAGTGGGGAGTGAGATACACGGGGGGGGGCACGGTGAGTGGGGAGTGAGATACACGGGGGGGCACGGTGAGAGGGGAGTGAGATACACGGGGGGGCACGGTGAGAGGGGAGTGAGATACACGGGGGGGGCACGGTGAGAGGGGAGTGAGATACACGGGGGGGCACGGTGAGTGGGGAGTGAGATACACGGGGGGGGCACGGTGAGAGGGGAGTGAGATACACGGGGGGGCACGGTGAGAGGGAGAGAGATACACGGGGGGGGCACGGTGAGAGGGGAGTGAGATACATGGGGGGGGCACGGTGAGTGGGGAGTGAGATACATGGGGGGGGCACGGTGAGTGGGGAGTGAGTTACATGGGGGGGGCACAGTGAGGGGGGAGTGAGATACATGGGGGGGGGGCACGTTGAGAGGGGAGTGAGATACATGAGGGCACGGCGAGTGGGGGGTGAGATACACGGGGGGGCACTGTGAGGGGGGAGTGAGATACATGGGGGGTCACGGCGAGGGGGGAGTGAGATAAATGGGGGGGGCACGGAGAGGGGGGAGGGAGATACACGGGGGGCACGGGGAGAGGGGAGTGAGATACACGGGGGGGCACGGGGAGAGGGGAGTGAGATACACGGGGGGGGCACGGTGAGTGGGGAGTGAGATACACGGGGGGGGCACGGTGAGGGGGGAGTGAGATACACGGGGGGGCACGGTGAGGGGGGAGTGAGATACACGGGCGGCACGGTGAGAGGGGAGTGAGATACACGGGGGGGGCACGGTGAGTGGGGAGTGAGATACACGGGGGGGGCACGGTGTGAGAGGGGAGTGAGATACATGGGGGGGCACGGTGAGAGGGGAGTGAGATACATGGGGGGGCACGGCGAGTGGGTGTGAGATACATGGGGGGGGCACGGCGAGTGGGGAGTGAGATACACGGGGGGGGCACGGTGAGGGGGGAGTGAGATACATGGGGGGGCACGGTGAGAGGGGAGCGAGATACACGGGGGGGCACGGTGAGGGGGGAGTGAGATACACGGGGGGCACGGTCAGAGGGGAGTGAGATACACGGGGGGGCACGGTGAGTGGGGAGTGAGATACATGGGGGGGCACGCTGAGTGGGGAGTGAGATACACGGGGGGGGCACGGTGAGTGGGGTGTGAGATACACCGGGGGGGGCACGGGGAGTGGGGAGTGAGATACACGGGGGGGGCACGGTGAGTGGGGAGTGAGATACACGGGGGTGGGCACGGGGAGTGGGGAGTGAGATACACGGGGGGGGGCACGGTGAGTGGGGAGTGAGATACACGGGGGGGGCACGGTGAGTAGGGAGTGAGATACACGGGGGGGGCACGGTGAGTGGGGAGTGAGATACACGGGGGGGCACGGTGAGTGGGGACTGAGATACATGGGGGGGCACGGCGAGGGGGGAGTGAGATAAATGGGGGGGCACGGTGAGGGGTGAGTGAGATACACCGGGGGGGGCACGGGGAGTGGGGAGTGAGATACACGGGGGGGGGCACGGTGAGTGGGGAGTGAGATACACGGGGGGGCACGGGGAGTGGGGAGTGAGATACACGGGGGGGCACAGTGAGAGGGGGGAATGAGATAAATGGGGGGGGCACGGTGAGTGGGGAGTGAGATACACGGGGGGGCACGGTGAGTGGGGAGTGAGATACACGGGGGGGCACGATGAGAGGGGAGTGAGATACACGGGCGGGGGCACGGTGAGAGGGGTGTGAGATACACGGGGGGGGCACGGCAAGGGGGGAGTGAGATACACGGGGGGGCACAGTGAGTGGGGAGTGAGATACACGGGGGGCACGGTGAGAGGGGAGTGAGATACACGGGGGGGGCACGGTGAGTGGGGTGTGAGATACACGGGGGGGCAAGGTGAGAGGGGAGTGAGATACACGGGGGGGGCACGGTGAGGGGGGAGTGAGATACATGGAGGGGGCACGGTGAGTGGGGTGTGAGATACACGGGGGGGTAAGGTGAGAGGGGAGTGAGATACACAGGGGGGCACGGTGAGAGGGGAGTGAGATCCACGGGGGGGGGGGGCACGGTGAGTGGGGAGTGAGATACACGGGCGCACGGTGAGAGGGGAGTGAGATACACGGGGGGGGCACGGTGAGAGGGGAGTGAGATACACGGGGGGCACGGTGAGTGGGGAGTGAGATACACGGGGGGGGGCACGGTGAGAGGGGAGTGAGATACACGGGGGGGGGCACGGTGAGAGGGGAGTGAGATACACGGGGGGGCACAGTGAGGGGGGAGTGAGATACACGGGCGCACGGTGAGAGGGGAGTGAGATACACGGGGGGGGGCACGGTGAGAGGGGAGTGAGATACACGGGGGCACGGTGAGGGGGGAGTGAGATACACGGCGGGCACGGTGAGTGGGGAGTGAGATACACGGGGGGGGCACGGTGAGAGCGGAGTGAGATACACGGGGGGTGCACGGTGAGAGGGGAGCGAGATAAATGGGGGCACGGTGAGAGGGGAGTGAGATACACGGGGGGGGCACGGTGAGAGGGGAGCGAGATAAATGGGGGCACGGTGAGAGGGGAGTGAGATACACGGGGGGCACGGTGAGAGGGGAGCGAGATAAATGGGGGCACGGTGAGAGAGGAGTGAGATACATGGGGGCACGGTGAGCGGGGAGTGAGATACACGGGGGGGCACGGTGAGTGGGGAGTGAGAAACTCGGGGGGGCACGTCGAGGGGGGAGTGAGATACATGGGGGGGGGCACGGTGAGGGGGGAGTGAGATACATGGGGGGCACAGTGAGAGGGGAGTGAGATACACGGGGGCACGGTGAGAGGGGAGTGAGATACACGGGGGGCACGGTTAGTGGGGAGTGAGATACACGGGGGGGCACGGCGAGTGGGGAGTGAGATACACAGGGGGGGCACGGCGAGAGGGGAGTGAGATACACGGGGGAGGGGTACGGTGAGGGGGGAGTGAGAAACTCGGGGGGGCACGGCGAGAGGGGAGTGAGATACACGGGGGGGCACGGTGAGGGGGGAGTGAGATACATGGGGGGCACAGTGAGAGGGGAGTGAGATACACGGGGGCACGGTGAGAGGGGAGTGAGATACACGGGGGGCACGGTTAGTGGGGAGTGAGATACACGGGGGGGCACGGCGAGTGGGGAGTGAGATACACAGGGGGGGCACGGCGAGAGGGGAGTGAGATACACGGGGGGGGCACGGGTAGTGAGATACATGGGGGCACGGCGAGTGGGGAGTGAGATACACGGGGGGGCACGGGGAGAGGGGAGTGAGATACACGGGGGGCACGGTGAGAGGGGAGTGAGATACACGGGGGGGGGCACGGGGAGAGGGGAGTGAGATACACGGGGGGCACGGTGAGAGGGGAGTGAGATACACGGGGGGGCAAGGTGAGAGGGGAGTGAGATATACGGGGGGGGCACGGTGAGGGGGGAGTGAGATACATGGAGGGGGCACGGTGAGTGGGGTGTGAGATACACGGGGGGGTAAGGTGAGAGGGGAGTGAGATACACAGGGGGGCACGGCGAGTGGGGAGTGAGATACACGGGGGGGCACGGGGAGAGGGGAGTGAGATACACGGGGGGCACGGTGAGAGGGGAGTGAGATACACGGGGGGGCACGGTGAGTGGGGAGTGAGATACACGGGGGGGCACGGTGAGTGGGGAGTGAGATACACGGGGGGGGCACGGTGAGTGGGGAGTGAGATACACGGGGGGCACGGTGAGAGGGGAGCGAGATACACGGGGGGGCACGGTGAGTGGGGAGTGAGATACACGGGGGGGCACGGTGAGTGGGGAGTGAGATACACGGGGGGGGGCACGGTGAGAGGGGAGCGAGATACACGGGAGGGCACGGTTAGTGGGGAGTGAGATACACGGGGGGGCACGGTGAGTGGGGAGTGAGATACACGGGGGGGCACGGTGAGAGGGGAGTGAGATACACGGGGGGGGGCACGGTGAGTGAGGAGTGAGATACACGGGGGGGGGCACGGTGAGTGGGGAGTGAGATACACGGGAGGGCACGGTTAGTGGGGAGTGAGATACACGGGGGGGGGCACGGTGAGAGGGGAGTGAGATACACGGGGGGGGGCACGGTGAGTGAGGAGTGAGATACACGGTGGGGGGCACGGTGAGAGGGGAGTGAGATACACGGGGGGGGGCACGGTGAGGGGGGAGTGAGATACACGGGGGGGGGCACGGTGAGAGGGGAGTGAGATACACGGGGGGGGGCACGGTGAGGGGGGAGTGAGATACACGGGGGGGGCACGGCGAGAGGGGAGTGAGATACACGGGGGGCAGGGCGAGTGGGGAGTGAGATACACGGGGGGGCACGGTGAGGGGGGAGTGAGATACACGGGGGGGGGCACGGTGAGAGGGGAGTGAGATACACGGGGGGGGCACGGTGAGAGGGGAGTGAGATGCACGGTGGGGCACGGTGAGTGGGGAGTGAGATACACGGGGGGGCACGGTGAGTGGGGAGTGAGATACACGGGGGGGGTCACGGTGAGTGGGGAGTGAGATACACGGGGTGGGCACGGTGAGAGGGGAGTGAGATACACGGGGGGGCACGGTGAGAGGGGAGTGAGATACACGGGGGGGGCACGGTGAGAGGGGAGTGAGATACACGGGAGGGGGCACGGCGAGAGGGGAGTGAGATACACGGGGGGGCACGGTGAGAGGGGAGTGAAATACACGGGGGGGCACGGTGAGAGGGGAGAGAGATACACGGGGGGGGCACGGTGAGAGGGGAGTGAGATACACGGGGGCACAGTGAGTGGGGAGTGAGATACACGGGGGGGCACGGTGAGGGGGGAGTGAGTTACACGGGGGGGCAGGGTGAGAGGTGAGCGAGATACACGGGGGGGCACGGTGAGTGGGGAGTGAGATACACGGGGGCACGGTGAGTGGGGAGTGAGATACAAGGGGGGGCACGGGGAGTGGGGAGTGAGATACACGGGGGGGGGCACAGGGAGTGGGGAGTGAGATACACGGGGGGGCACGGTGAGAGGGGAGTGAGATACACGGAGGGGGCACGGTGAGAGGGGAGTGAGATACACGGGGGCACGGTGAGTGGGGAGTGAGATACACGGGGGGGGGCACGGTGAGGGGGGAGTGAGATACACGGGGGGCACGGTGAGAGGGGAGTGAGCTACACGGGGGGCACGGTGAGTGGGGAGTGAGATACACGGGGGGCACGGTGAGAGGGGAGTGAGATACACGGGGGGGCACGGTGAGAGGGGAGTGAGATACACGGAGGGGGCACGGTGAGAGGGGAGTGAGATACACGGGGGCACGGTGAGTGGGGAGTGAGATACACGGGGGGGGCATGGTGAGGGGGGAGTGAGATACACGGGGGGCACGGTGAGAGGGGAGTGAGATACACGGGGGGCACGGTGAGTGGGGAGTGAGATACACGGGGGGGCACGGTGAGTGGGGAGGGAAATACACGGGGGGGGCACGGTGAGAGGGGAGTGAGATACACGGGGGGGCACGGTGAGTGGGGAGTGAGATACACGGGGGGGCACGGTGAGTGGGGAGGGAAATACACGGGGGGGTCACGGGGAGTGGGGAGGGAGGTACACGGGGGGGGCACGGTGAGGGGGGAGTGAGATACACGGGGGGGCACGGTGAGTGGGGAGTGAGATACACGGGGAGGCACGGCGAGTGGGGAGTGAGATACACGGGGGGCACGATGAGAGGGGAGTGAGATACACGGGGGGGCACAGTGAGAGGGGAGTGAGATACACGGGGGGGGGCACGGCGAGAGGGGAGTGAGATACACGGGGGGGCACGGTGAGTGGGGAGTGAGATACACGGGGGGGGCACGGCGAGAGGGGAGTGAGATACACGGGGGCACAGCGAGAGGGGAGTGAGATACACGGGGGGGCACGGTGAATGGGGAGGGAGATACAGGGGGGGCACGGTGAGAGGGGAGTGAGATACGGGGGGGCACGGTGAGTGGGGAGTGAGATACACGGGGGGGGCACGGTGAGAGGGGAGTGAGATACACGGGGGGGCACGGCGAGTGGGGAGTGAGATACACGGGGGGGGCACGGTGTGAGGG
Organism: Chiloscyllium punctatum; assembly: GCF_047496795.1. NCBI lineage: Eukaryota > Metazoa > Chordata > Chondrichthyes > Orectolobiformes > Hemiscylliidae > Chiloscyllium > Chiloscyllium punctatum. Next base: position 11,412 of record NW_027310151.1, read on the forward strand.
GAGTGAGATACACGGGGGCACGGCGAGAGGGGAATGAGATACACGGGGGGGGGCACGGTGAGGGGGGAGTGAGATACACGGGGGTGGTACGGTGAGGGGGGAGTGAGATACACGGGGGGGCACGGGGAGTGGGGAGTGAGATACACGGGGGGGGGGCACGGTGAGTGGGGAGTGAGATACACGGGAGGGGCACGGGGAGTGGGGAGGGAGGTACACGGGGGGCACGGTGAGTGGGGAGCGAGATACACGGGGGGGCACGGTGAGGGGGGAGTGAGATACACGGGGGGGCACGGTGAGGGGGGAGTGAGATACACGGGGGGGCACGGTGAGTGGGGAGCGAGATACACGGGGGGGCACGGTGAGGGGGGAGTGAGATACACGGGGGGGCACGGGGAGTGGGGAGTGAGATACACGGGGGGGGGTACGGTGAGTGGGGAGTGAGATACACGGGGGGGGGCACGGTGAGTGTGGAGTGAGATACACGGGGGGGGGGGCACGGTGAGTGGGGAGCGAGATACACGGGGGGGCACGGTGAGTGGGGAGTGAGATACACGGGGGGGGCACGGTGTGAGGGGAGTGAGATACACGGGGGGGGCACGGTGTGAGGGGAGTGAGATACACGGGGGGGCACGGTGAGTGGGGAGTGAGATACACAGGGGCACGGTGTGAGAGGAGTGAGATACATGGGGGCACGGTGAGAGAGGAGTGAGATACATGGGGGCACGGTGAGTGGGGAGTGAGATACACGGGGGGGGCACGGTGAGGGGGGAGTGAGATACACGGGGGTGGTACGGTGAGTGGGGAGTGAGATACACGGGGGGCACGGTGAGGGGGGAGTGAGATACATGGGGGGGCACGGTGAGTGGGGAGTGAGATACACGGGGGGGCACGGTGAGTGGGAAGTGAGATACACGGTGGGGGGCACGGTGAGTGGGGAGTGAGATACACGGGGGGGCACGGTGAGTGGGGAGTGAGATACACGGGGGGGCACGGTGAGGGGGGAGTGAGATACACGGGGGTGGTACGGTGAGTGGGGAGTGAGATACACGGGGGGCACGGTGAGGGGGGAGTGAGATACATGGGGGGGCACGGTGAGTGGGGAGTGAGATACACGGGGGGGCACGGTGAGTGGGAAGTGAGATACACGGGGGGGGGCACGGTGAGTGGGGAGTGAGATACACGGGGGGGCACGGTGAGAGGGGAGTGAGATACACGGGGGGGCACGGTGAGAGGGGAGTGAGATACACGGGGGGGCACGCTGAGAGGGGAGTGAGATACACGGGGGGGGGCACGGTGAGAGGGGAGTGAGATACACGGGGGGGGCACGGAGAGTGGGGAGTGAGATACACGGGGGCACGGTGAGAGGGAAGTGAGATACACGGGGGGGCACGGTGAGAGGGGAGTGAGATACACGGGGGGGGGCACGGTGAGAGGGGAGTGAGATACACGGAGGGGGGGCACGGTGAGGGGGGAGTGAGATACACGGGGGACACGGAGAGTGGGGAGTGAGATACACGGGGGCACGGTGTGAGAGGAGTGAGATACATGGGGGCACGGTGAGAGGGGAGTGAGATACACGGGGGCGCACGGTGAGAGGGGAGTGAGATACACAGGGGGGCACGGTGAGCGGGGAGTGAGATACACAGGGGGGCACGGCGAGAGGGGAGTGAGATACACCGGGGGGGCACGGCGAGTGGGGAGTGAGATACACGGGGGGGCACGGCGAGTGGGGAGTGAGATACACGGGGGGGGCACGGTGAGTGGGGAGTGAGATACACGGGGGTGGTACGGTGAGTGGGGAGTGAGATACACGGGGGGCACGGTGAGAGGGGAGTGAGATACATGGGGGGGCACGGTGAGTGGGGAGTGAGATACACTGGGGGGCACGGTGAGTGGGGAGGGAGATACATGGGGTGCACGGCGAGTGGGGAGTGAGATACACGGGGGGGGCGCATGGCGAGAGGGGAGTGAGATACACGGGGGGGGCACGGGGAGAGGGGAGTGAGATACACGGGGGGGCACGGGGAGAGGGGAGTGAGATACACGGGGGGGCACGGTGAGTGGGGAGTGAGATACACGGGGGGGGCACGGTGAGTGGGGAGTGAGATACACGGGGGGGCACGGTGAGAGGGGAGTGAGATACACGGGGGGGCACGGTGAGTGGGGAGTGAGATACACGGGGGGGCACGGTGAGAGGGGAGTGAGATACACGGGGGGGGCACGGTGAGTGGGGAGTGAGATACATGGGGGGGGCACAGGGAGTGGGGAGTGAGATACACGGAGGGCACGGTGAGGGGGGAGGGAGATACTCGGGGGGGCACGGTGAGAGGGGAGTGAGATACACGGAGGGGCACGGGGAGTGGGGACGGAGATACACGGGGGGCACGGGGAGTGGGGAGTGAGATACACGGGGGGGCACGGTGAGAGGGGAGTGAGATACACGGGGGGGGCACGGTGAGAGGGGAGTGAGATACACGGGGGGGGCACGGTGAGTGGGAAGTGAGATACACGGGGGGGGGCACCGTGAGGGGGGAGTGAGATACATGGGGGGGCACGGTGAGAGCGGAGTGAGATACACGGGGGGGCACGGTGAGAGGGGAGTGAGATACACGGGGGGGCACGGTGAGAGGGGAGTGAGATACACGGGGGGGCACGGTGAGAGGGGAGTGAGATACACGGGGGGCACGGGGAGAGGGGAGTGAGATACACGGGGGGGGCACGGTGAGTGGGAAGTGAGATACACGGGGGGGGCACGGTGAGAGGGGAGTGAGATACACGGGGGGGGCACCGTGAGGGGGGAGTGAGATACATGGGGGGGCACGGTGAGAGGGGAGTGAGATACACGGGGGGGCACGGTGAGAGGGGAGTGAGATACACGGGGGGGCACGGTGAGAGGGGAGGGAGATACTCGGGGGGGCACGGTGAGTGGGGAGTGAGATATACGGGGGGGGCACGGTGAGTGGGGAGTGAGTTACACGGGGGGGGGCACGGGGAGTGGGGAGGGAGATACACGGGGGGGGCACGGGGAGTGGGGAGTGAGATACACGGGGGGGCACGGTGAGGGGGGAGTGAGATACATGTGGGGGCACGGTGAGTGGGGAGTGAGATACACGGGGGGGGGGCACGGTGAGTGGGGAGTGAGATACACGGGGGGGGCACGGTGAGTGTGGAGTGAGATACACGGGGGGCACGGTGAGAGGGGAGTGAGATACACGGGGGGGGCACGGGGAGTGGGGAGTGAGATACACGGGGGGGCACGGTGAGGGGGGAGTGAGATACACGGGGGGGCACGGGGAGTGGGGAGTGAGATACACGGGGGGGGGGCACGGTGAGTGGGGAGTGAGATACACGGGGGGGGCACGGTGAGTGTGGAGTGAGATACACGGGGGGCACGGTGAGAGGGGAGTGAGATACACGGGGGGGCACGGTGAGAGGGGAGTGAGATACACGGGGGGGCACGGTGAGAGGGGAGTGAGATACACGGGGGGGGCACGGTGAGAGGGGAGTGAGATACACGGGGGGGCACGGTGAGAGGGGAGTGAGATACACGGGGGGGCACGGTGAGAGGGGAGTGAGATACACGGGGGGGCACGGTGAGAGGGGAGTGAGATACACGGGGGGGGCACGGTGAGTGGGGAGTGAGATACACGGGGGGAACGGCGTGTGGGGAGTGAGATACATGGGGGGGCACGGTGAGTGGGGAGTGAGATACACGGGGGGGGGCACGGTGAGTGGGGAGTGAGATACACGGGGGGGCACGGTGAGTGGGGAGTGAGATACACGGGGGGGCACGGTGAGAGGGGAGTGAGATACACGGGGGGGCACGGTGAGTGGGGAGTGAGATACACGGGGGTCACGGCGAGAGGGGAGTGAGATACACGGGGGCACGGTGAGAGGGGAGTGAGATACACGGGGGGGGCACGGCGAGAGGGGAGTGAGATACACGGGGGGGCACGGTGAGTGGGGAGTGAGATACACGGGGGGGCACGGTGAGAGGGGAGTGAGATACACGGGGGGGGGCACGGTGAGAGGGGAGTGAGATACATGGGGGGGCACGGTGAGTGGGGAGTGAGATACACGGGGGGGCACGGTGAGTGGGGGGTGAGATACACGGGGGGGGCACGGTGAGAGGGAAGTGAGATACACGGGGGGGCACGGTGAGAGGGGAGTGAGATACACGGGGGGGGCACGGGGAGTGGGGAGTGAGATACACGGGGGGGCAGGGGAGTGGGGAGTGAGATTCACGGGGGGGGCACGGTGAGAGGGGAGTGAGATACACGGGGGGGCACGGTGAGAGGGGAGTGAGATACACGGAGGGGCACGGTGAGAGGGGAGTGAGATACACGGGGGGGGCACGGTGAGTGGGGAGTGAGATACACGGGGGGGCAGGGGAGTGGGGAGTGAGATACACGGGGGGGGCACGGTGAGAGGGGAGGGAGATACACGGGGGGGCACGGGGAGTGGGGAGTGAGATACACGGGGGGGCAGGGGAGTGGGGAGTGAGATACACGGGGGGGGGGGCACGGTGAGAGGGGAGTGAGATACACGGGGGGGCACGGTGAGAGGGGAGTGAGATACACGGGGGGGCACGGTGAGAGGGGAGTGAGATACACGGAGGGGGGCACGGGGAGAGGGGAGTGAGATACACGGGGGGGGCACGGGGAGTGGGGAGTGAGATACACGGGGGGGGGCACGGTGAGTGGGGAGTGAGATACACGGGGGGGCACGGTGAGTGGGGAGTGAGATACATGGGTGCACGGGGAGAGGGGAGTGAGATACACAGGGGGTACGGTGAGAGGGGAGTGAGATACACGGGGGGGCACGGGGAGTGGGGAGTGAGATACACGGGCGGGGCACGGTGAGTGGGGAGTGAGATACACGGGGGGGCACGGTGAGTGGGGAGTGAGATACACTGGGGGGGCACGGTGAGTGGGGAGTGAGATACACGGGGGCACGGTGAGTGGGGAGTGAGATACACGGGGGCACGGTGAGTGGGGAGTGAGATACACGAGGGGGCATGGCGAGAGGGGAGTGAGATACACGGGGGGGCATGGCGAGAGGGGAGTGAGATACACGGGGGGGGGCACGGTGAGTGGGGAGCGAGATACACGGGGGGGCACGGTGAGTGGGGAGGGAGATACACAGGGGGTATGGTGAGAGGGGAGTGAGATACACGGGGGCACGGTGAGTGGGGAGTGAGATACACAGGGGGGCATGGCGAGGGGGGAGTTAGATACAGGGGGGGGCACGGTGAGTGGAGAGCGAGATACACGGGGGGGGTACGGTGAGTGAGGAGTGAGATACACGGGGGCACGGTGTGAGAGGAGTGAGATACACGGGGGGGGGCACGGTGAGTGGGGAGTGAGATACACGGGGGGGGCACGGTGAGAGGGGAGTGAGATACACGGCGGGGGCACAGTGAAAGGGGAGTGAGATACATGGGGGGGGCACGGTGAGAGGGGAGTGAGATACACAGGGGGGCACGGTGAGAGGGGAGTGAGATACACGGGGGGGCACGGTGAGAGGGGAGTGAGATACACGGGGGGGGCACGGCGAGAGGGGAGTGAGATACACGGGGGGGGGCACGGCGAGTGGGGAGTGAGATACACGGGGGGTGGCACGGCGAGTGGGGAGTGAGATACACGGGGGGGGCACGGTGAGTGGGGAGTGAGATAAACGGGGGGGGGCACGGTGAGTGGGGAGTGAGATACACGGGGGCACGGTGAGGGGGGAGTGAGTTACACGGGGGGGCACGGTGAGTGGGGAGTGAGATACACGGGGGGGCACGGTGTGAGAGGAGTGAGATACATGGGGGCACGGTGAGGGGGGAGTGAGTTACACAGGGGGGCACGGTGAGTGGGGAGTGAGATACACGGGGGGGCACGGTGAGCGGGGAGTGAGATACACGGGGGGGCACAGTGAGTGGGAAGTGAGATACACGGGGGGGCACGGTGAGAGGGGAGTGAGATACACGGGGGGGCACGGTGAGTGGGAAGTGAGATACACGGGGGGGCACGGTGAGCGGGGAGTGAGATACACGGGGGGGCACAGTGAGTGGGAAGTGAGATACACGGGGGGGCACGGTGAGAGGGGAGTGAGATACACGGGGGGGCACGGTGAGCGGGGAGTGAGATACACGGGGGGGCACGGCGAGAGGGGAGTGAGATACACGGGGGGGGCACGGCGAGAGGGGAGTGAGATACACGGGGGGGGGCACGGGGAGTGGGGAGTGAGATACACGGGGGGGGCACGGTGAGTGGGGAGTGAGATACACAGGGGGGGGCATGGCGAGTGGGGAGTGAGATACACGGGGGGGCACGGTGAGTGGGGAGTGAGATACATGGGGGGGCACGGTGAGTGGGGAGTGAGATACACGGGGGGGGGACGGTGAGTGGGGAGTGAGATACACGGGGGGCACGGTGAGTGGGGAGTGAGATACACGGGGGGGCACGGTGAGTGGGGAGTGAGATACACGGGGGGGGCACGGTGAGAGGGGAGTGAGATACACGGGGGGGGCACGGGGAGTGGGGAGTGAGATACACGGGGGGGGCACGGTGAGAGGGGAGTGAGATGCACGGTGGGGCACGGCGAGAGGGGAGTGAGATACACGGGGGGGCACGGTGAGTGGGGAGTGAGATGCACGGTGGGGCACGGCGAGAGGGGAGTGAGATACACGGGGGGGGCACGGTGAGTGGGGAGTGAGATACACGGGGGGGGCACGGTGAGTGGGGAGTGAGATGCACGGTGGGGCACGGTGAGAGGGGAGTGAGATACACGGGGGGGCACGGTGAGTGGGGAGTGAGATACACGGGGGGGGGACACGGCGAGAGGGGAGTGAGATACACGGGGCGGCACGGTGATGGGGGAGTGAGATACACGGGGGGGCACGGTGAGTGGGGAGTGAGATACACGGGGGGGCACGGTGAGAGGGGAGTGAGATACACGGGGGGGGCACGGTGAGTGGGGAGTGAGATACACGGGGGGGGCGCATGGCGAGAGGGGAGTGAGATACACGGGGGGGGCACGGTGAGTGGGGAGTGAGATACACGGGGGGGCACGGTGAGTGGGGAGTGAGATACACAGGGGGGGGCACGGTGATGGGGGAGTGAGATACACGGGGGGGCACGGTGAGTGGGGAGTGAGATACACGGGGGGGGGGCGCATGGCGAGAGGGGAGTGAGATACACGGGGGGGGCACGGCGAGTGGGGAGTGAGATACACGGGGCGCAAGGTGAGTGGGGAGTGAGATACACGGGGGGGCACGGTGAGTGGGGAGTGAGATACACGGGGGGGCACGGTGAGAGGGGAGTGAGATACATGGGGGCACGGTGAGAGGGGAGTGAGATACACGGGGGGGGGCACGGTGAGAGGGGAGTGAGATACACGGGGGGGGCACGGCGAGAGGGGAGTGAGATACACGGGGGGGGCACAGTGAGTGGGGAGTGAGATACACGGGGGGCACGGTGTGAGAGGAGTGAGATACACTGGGGGGCACGGCGAGAGGGGAGTGAGATACACGGGGGGGGCACGGCGAGTGGGGAGTGAGATACACGGGGCGCAAGGTGAGTGGGGAGTGAGATACACGGGGGGGCACGGTGAGAGGGGAGTGAGATACACGGGGGGGCACGGTGAGAGGGGAGTGAGATACACGGGGGGGCACAGTGAGAGGGGAGTGAGACACATGGGGGGGTCACGGTGAGAGGGGAGTGAGATACACGGGGGGGTCACGGTGAGAGGGGAGTGAGATACACGGGGGCACGGTGATAGGGGAGTGAGATACACGGGGGGGGCACGGTGAGAGGGGAGTGAGATACACGGGGGGGGGCATGGTGAGAGGGGAGTGAGATACACGGGGGGCACGGTGAGAGGGGAATGAGATACACGGGGGGGGCACGGGGAGTGGGGAATGAGATACACGGGGGGGCACGGTGAGAGGGGAATGAGATACACGGGGGGGCACGGCGAGAGGGGAATGAGATACACGGGGGGGGGCACGGTGAGAGGGGAATGAGATACACGGGGGGGCACGGTGAGAGGGGAGTGAGATACACGGGGGGGCACGGTGAGTGGGGAGTGAGATACACGGGGGGGCACGGTGAGTGGGGAGTGAGATACACGGGGGGGGCACGGTGAGAGGGGAGTGAGATACACGGGGGGGGCACGGTGAGAGGGGAGTGAGATACACGGGGGGGCACGGTGAGTGGGGAGTGAGATACACGGGGGGGCACGGTGAGAGGGGAGTGAGATACACGGGGGGGGCACGGTGAGTGGGGAGTGAGATACACGGGGGGGGCGCATGGCGAGAGGGGAGTGAGATACACGGGGGGGGCACGGTGAGTGGGGAGTGAGATACACGGGGGGGCACGGTGAGTGGGGAGTGAGATACACAGGGGGGGGCACGGTGATGGGGGAGTGAGATACACGGGGGGGCACGGTGAGTGGGGAGTGAGATACACGGGGGGGGGGCGCATGGCGAGAGGGGAGTGAGATACACGGGGGGGGCACGGCGAGTGGGGAGTGAGATACACGGGGCGCAAGGTGAGTGGGGAGTGAGATACACGGGGGGGCACGGTGAGTGGGGAGTGAGATACACGGGGGGGCACGGTGAGAGGGGAGTGAGATACATGGGGGCACGGTGAGAGGGGAGTGAGATACACGGGGGGGGGCACGGTGAGAGGGGAGTGAGATACACGGGGGGGGCACGGCGAGAGGGGAGTGAGATACACGGGGGGGGCACAGTGAGTGGGGAGTGAGATACACGGGGGGCACGGTGTGAGAGGAGTGAGATACACTGGGGGGCACGGCGAGAGGGGAGTGAGATACACGGGGGGGGCACGGCGAGTGGGGAGTGAGATACACGGGGCGCAAGGTGAGTGGGGAGTGAGATACACGGGGGGGCACGGTGAGAGGGGAGTGAGATACACGGGGGGGCACGGTGAGAGGGGAGTGAGATACACGGGGGGGCACAGTGAGAGGGGAGTGAGACACATGGGGGGGTCACGGTGAGAGGGGAGTGAGATACACGGGGGGGTCACGGTGAGAGGGGAGTGAGATACACGGGGGCACGGTGATAGGGGAGTGAGATACACGGGGGGGGCACGGTGAGAGGGGAGTGAGATACACGGGGGGGGGCATGGTGAGAGGGGAGTGAGATACACGGGGGGCACGGTGAGAGGGGAATGAGATACACGGGGGGGGCACGGGGAGTGGGGAATGAGATACACGGGGGGGCACGGTGAGAGGGGAATGAGATACACGGGGGGGCACGGCGAGAGGGGAATGAGATACACGGGGGGGGGCACGGTGAGAGGGGAATGAGATACACGGGGGGGCACGGTGAGAGGGGAGTGAGATACACGGGGGGGCACGGTGAGTGGGGAGTGAGATACACGGGGGGGCACGGTGAGTGGGGAGTGAGATACACGGGGGGGGCACGGTGAGAGGGGAGTGAGATACACGGGGGGGGCACGGTGAGAGGGGAGTGAGATACACGGGGGGGCACGGTGAGTGGGGAGTGAGATACACGGGGGGGCACGGTGAGAGGGGAGTGAGATACACGGGGGGGCACGATGAGGGGAGTGAGATACACGGGGGGGCACGGTGAGAGGGGAGTGAGATACACGGGGGGGGCACGGTGAGGGGGGAGTGAGATACACGGGGGGGGCACGGTGAGAGGGGAGTGAGATACACGGGGGGGGCACCGTGAGGGGGGAATGAGATACATGGGGGGGCACGGTGAGAGCGGAGTGAGATACACGGGGGGGCACGGTGAGTGGGGAGTGAGATACACGGGGGGGGCACGGTGAGAGGGGAGTGAGATACACGGGGGGGGCACGGTGAGAGGGGAGTGAGATACACGGGGGGGCACGGTGAGTGGGGAGTGAGATACACGGGGGGGCACGGTGAGAGGGGAGTGAGATACACGGGGGGGCACGATGAGGGGAGTGAGATACACGGGGGGGCACGGTGAGAGGGGAGTGAGATACACGGGGGGGGCACGGTGAGGGGGGAGTGAGATACACGGGGGGGGCACGGTGAGAGGGGAGTGAGATACACGGGGGCACGGTGAGTGGGGAGTGAGATACATGGGGGGGGGCACGGTGAGTGGGGAGTGAGATACATGGGTGCACGGGGAGAGGGGAGTGAGATACACGGGCGGGGCACGGTGAGTGGGGAGTGAGATACACGGGGGGGCACGGTGAGTGGGGAGTGAGATACACTGGGGGGGCACGGTGAGTGGGGAGTGAGATACACGGGGGCACGGTGAGTGGGGAGTGAGATACACGGGGGCACGGTGAGTGGGGAGTGAGATACACGAGGGGGCATGGCGAGAGGGGAGTGAGATACACGGGGGGGCATGGCGAGAGGGGAGTGAGATACACGGGGGGGGGCACGGTGAGTGGGGAGCGAGATACACGGGGGGGCACGGTGAGTGGGGAGGGAGATACACAGGGGGTACGGTGAGAGGGTAGTGAGATACACGGGGGCACGGTGAGTGGGGAGTGAGATACACAGGGGGGCATGGCGAGGGGGGAGTTAGATACACGGGGGGGGCACGGTGAGTGGAGAGCGAGATACACGGGGGGGGTACGGTGAGTGGGGAGTGAGATACACGGGGGCACGGTGTGAGAGGAGTGAGATACACGGGGGGGGGCACGGTGAGTGGGGTGTGAGATACACGGGGGGGGCACGGTGAGAGGGGAGTGAGATACACAGGGGGGCACGGTGAGAGGGGAGTGAGATACACGGGGGGGCACGGTGAGAGGGGAGTGAGATACACGGGGGGGGCACGGCGAGAGGGGAGTGAGATACACGGGGGGGGCACGGCGAGTGGGGAGTGAGATACACGGGGGGGGGCACGGCGAGTGGGGAGTGAGATACACGGGGGGGGGCACGGTGAGTGGGGAGTGAGATAAACGGGGGGGGCACGGTGAGTGGGGAGTGAGATACACGGGGGGGGCACAGTGAGTGGGGAGTGAGATACACGGGGGGCACGGTGAGTGGGGAGTGAGATACACGGGGGGCACGGTGAGTGGGGAGTGAGATACACGGGGGGGCACGGTGAGAGGGGAGTGAGATACACGGGGGGGGCACGGTGAGTGGGGAGGGAGATACACGGGGGGGGGAAGGTGAGTGGGGAGTGAGATACACGGGGGCACGGTGAGGGGGGAGTGAGTTACACGGGGGGGCACGGTGAGTGGGGAGTGAGATACACGGGGGGGCACGGTGTGAGAGGAGTGAGATACATGGGGGCACGGTGAGGGGGGAGTGAGTTACACAGGGGGGCACGGTGAGTGGGGAGTGAGATACACGGGGGGGCACGGTGAGCGGGGAGTGAGATACACGGGGGGGCACAGTGAGTGGGAAGTGAGATACACGGGGGGGCACGGTGAGAGGGGAGTGAGATACACGGGGGGGCACGGTGAGTGGGAAGTGAGATACACGGGGGGGCACGGTGAGCGGGGAGTGAGATACACGGGGGGGCACAGTGAGTGGGAAGTGAGATACACGGGGGGGCACGGTGAGAGGGGAGTGAGATACACGGGGGGGCACGGTGAGCGGGGAGTGAGATACACGGGGGGGCACGGCGAGAGGGGAGTGAGATACACGGGGGGGCACGGCGAGAGGGGAGTGAGATACACGGGGGGGGGCACGGGGAGTGGGGAGTGAGATACACGGGGGGGGCACGGTGAGTGGGGAGTGAGATACACAGGGAGGGGCATGGCGAGTGGGGAGTGAGATACACGGGGGGGCACGGTGTGAGAGGGGAGTGAGATACACGGGGGGCACGGTGAGTGGGGAGTGAGATACATGGGGGGGCACGGTGAGTGGGGAGTGAGATACACGGGGGGGGGACGGTGAGTGGGGAGTGAGATACACGGGGGGCACGGTGAGTGGGGAGTGAGATACACGGGGGGGCACGGTGAGTGGGGAGTGAGATACACGGGGGGGGCACGGTGAGAGGGGAGTGAGATACACGGGGGGGGCACGGGGAGTGGGGAGTGAGATACACGGGGGGGGCACGGTGAGAGGGGAGTGAGATGCACGGTGGGGCACGGCGAGAGGGGAGTGAGATACACGGGGGGGCACGGTGAGTGGGGAGTGAGATACACGGGGCGGCACGGTGAGAGGGGAGTGAGATACACGGGGGGGCACGGTGAGAGGGGAGTGAGATACACGGGGGGGCACGGTGAGAGGGGAGCGAGATACACGGGTGGGGCACGGCGAGAGGGGAGTGAGATACACGGGGGGGGCACGGTGAGTGGGGAGTGAGATACACGGGGGGGCACGGTGAGAGGGGAGCGAGATACACGGGTGGGGCACGGCGAGAGGGGAGTGAGATACACGGTGGGGCACGGTGAGAGGGGAGTGAGATACACGGGGGGGCACGGTGAGTGGGGAGTGAGATACACGGGGGGGGACACGGCGAGAGGGGAGTGAGATACACGGGGGGGGCACGGTGAGTGGGGAGTGAGATACACGGGGGGGCACGGTGAGAGGGGAGTGAGATACACGGGGGGGCACGGTGAGTGGGGAGTGAGATACACGGGGGGGCACGGTGAGAGGGGAGTGAGATACACGGGGGGGGGCACGGGGAGTGGGGAGTGAGATACACGGGGGGGGTGCATGGCGAGAGGGGAGTGAGATACACGGGGGGGCACGGTGAGTGGGGAGTGAGATACACGGGGGGGGCGCATGGCGAGAGGGGAGTGAGATACACGGGGGGCACGGTGAGAGGGGAGTGAGATACACGGGGCGGCACGGTGATGGAGGAGTGAGATACACGGGGGGGCACGGTGAGTGGGGAGTGAGATACACGGGGGGGGCATGGCGAGAGGGGAGTGAGATACACGGGGGGGCACGGTGAGTGGGGAGTGAGATACACGGGGGGGGCGCATGGCGAGAGGGGAGTGAGATACACGGGGGGGGCACGGCGAGTGGGGAGTGAGATACATGGGGGCACGGCGAGAGGGGAGTGAGATACACGGGGGGGGCACGGCGAGTGGGGAGTGAGATACACGGGGCGCAAGGTGAGTGGGGAGTGAGATACACGGGGGGGCACGGTGAGTGGGGAGTGAGATACACGGGGGGGCACGGTGAGAGGGGAGTGAGATACACGGGGGGGCACGGTGAGTGGGGAGTGAGATACACGGGGGGGGCACGGTGAGAGGGGAGTGAGATACATGGGGGCACGGCGAGAGGGGAGTGAGATACACGGGGGGGGCACGGCGAGTGGGGAGTGAGATACACGGGGCGCAAGGTGAGTGGGGAGTGAGATACACGGGGGGGCACGGTGAGAGGGGAGTGAGATACACGGGGGGGGCACGGTGAGAGGTGAGTGAGATACACGGGGGGGGCACGGTGTGAGAGGAGTGAGATACACGGGGGGGCACGGCGAGAGGGGAGTGAGATACACGGGGGGGGCACGGCGAGTGGGGAGTGAGATACACGGGGCGCAAGGTGAGTGGGGAGTGAGATACACGGGGGGGCACGGTGAGAGGGGAGTGAGATACACGGGGGGGCACGGTGAGAGGGGAGTGAGATACACGGGGGGGCACAGTGAGAGGGGAGTGAGACACATGGGGGGGTCACGGTGAGAGGGGAGTGAGATACACGGGGGGGTCACGGTGAGAGGGGAGTGAGATACACGGGGGCACGGTGATAGGGGAGTGAGATACATGGGGGGGGCACGGTGAGAGGGGAGTGAGATACACCGGGGGGGGCATGGTGAGAGGGGAGTGAGATACATGGGGGGCACGGTGAGAGGGGAATGAGATACACGGGGGGGCACGGTGAGAGGGGAATGAGATACACGGGGGGGCACGGCGAGAGGGGAATGAGATACACGGGGGGGGGCACGGTGAGAGGGGAATGAGATACACGGGGGGGCACGGTGAGAGGGGAGTGAGATACACGGGGGGGCACGGTGAGTGGGGAGTGAGATACATGGGGGGGCACGGTGAGTGGGGAGTGAGATACACGGGGGGGGCACGGTGAGAGGGGAGTGAGATACACGGGGGGGGCACGGTGAGAGGGGAGTGAGATACACGGGGGGGCACGGTGAGTGGGGAGTGAGATACACGGGGGGGCACGGTGAGTGGGGAGTGAGATACACGGGGGGGGCACGGGGAGTGGGGAGTGAGATACACGGGGGCACGGTGAGGGGGGAGTGAGATACACGGGGGGGCACGGTGAGTGGGGAGTGAGATACACGGGGGGGCACGGTGAGTGGGGAGTGAGATACACGGGGGGGGCACGGGGAGTGGGGAGTGAGATATACGGGGGGGGCACGGTAAGGGGGGAGTGAGATACACGGGGGGGCACTGCACCCGCCCGCCCCCCCCCATCACGGATACAATGACTGCACCAGGTTAAATCCCGAGTAAAGCTCCATCTACACAGGTTCGGGACTCACCGACTGCGTCCGCTCCGATGATTCGCAGCATGCGACACTCTGCGATGGTCTCGTATGAGGGTCCCCCAACAGTGCAGTACACTCCCTCCTGCAGGATGGCACCGTAACCCAGGTCCTTGGCTACCTCGCTCGCTATTCGCCTCAGTGCCCTGTCATAGGCATCGGACATACACGGGAATCGCTCTCCGAACCTACACAGGAACCGGGAAAGGTCAGACCCACACTCGGAGCACCGTGCACAGTTCCTGTCTCCCTATCCCTCGGTCAGACCCACACTCGGAGCACCGTGCACAGTTCCTGTCTCCCTATCCCTCGGTCAGACCCACACCCTGAGCACCGTGCACAGTTCCCATCTCCGTATCCCTCGGTCAGACCCACACTCGGAGCACCGTGCACAGTTCCCATCTCCGTATCCCTCGGTCAGACCCACACTCGGAGCACCGTGCACAGTTCCTGTCTCCCTATCCCTCGGTCAGACACACACTCGGAGCACCGTGCACAGTTCCTGTCTCCCTATCCTTCGGTCAGACCCACACCCTGAGCACCGTGCACAGTTCCCATCTCCCTATCCCCCTGGGTCAGACCCACACTCGGAGCACCGTGCACAGTTCCTGTCTCCCTATCCCCCTCGGTCAGACCCACACTCGGAGCACCGTGCACAGTTCCCATCTCCCTATCCCCCTGGGTCAGACCCACACTCGGAGCACCGTGCACAGTTACTGTCTCCCTATCCCTCGGTCAGACCCACACTCGGAGCACCGTGCACAGTTCCTGTCTCCCTCTCCCCCTGGGTCAGACCCACACTCGCAGCACCGTGCACAGTTCCCGTCTCCCTATCCCTCGGTCAGACCCACACTCGGAGCACCGTGCACAGTTCCCGTCTCCCTATCCCTGGGTCAGACCCACACTCGGAGCACCGTGCACAGTTCCCGTCTCCATATCCCTGGGTCAGACCCACACTCGGAGCACCGTGCACATTACCCGTCTCCCTCTCCCCCTCGGTCAGACCCACACTCGGAGCACCGTGCACAGTTCCCGTCTCCCTATCCCCCTGGGTCAGACCCACACTCGGAGCACCGTGCACAGTTCCTGTCTCCCTCTCCCCCTGGGTCAGACCCACACTCGGAGCACCGTGCACATTACCCGTCTCCCTCTCCCCAGGCTGACCCCTGACCCCTGACCTCCGGGAGATCCTGACCTCTCATCGTTGGGTCCCACCAGTGGATTGATCCCAGCCAATCCAGGCAGGTTGATGTGATCCTTGATCAACATGATGTCTCCGACCTTGTAGTCTGGATGGAGACCACCCGCTGCGTTGGTGACGATCAGGGTCTCCACCCCCATGAGGCGGAAAACACGGATTGGGAACGTCATCTGGGAAAGAGAACGTCATCTGGATCAGGGACAGACCAGAAACCCACCCAGAGAGCCTGGAAAACCAGGCAGATTCCTCAGTCAGTCTCTCCCAGACGGATCCCTGAATCAGACTCTCCCAGATGGATCCCTCAGTGAGTCTCTCCCAAACGGATCCCTCAGTCAGTCTCTCCCAGACGGATCCCTCAGTCAGTCTCTCCCAGACGGATCCCTCAGTCAGTCTCTCCCAGACAGATCCCTCAGTCAGTCTCTCCCAGGATCCCTCAGTCAGTCTCTCCCAGACAGATCCCTCAGTCAGTCTCTCCCAGACGGATCCCTGAATCAGACTCTCCCAGATGGATTCCTCAGTCAGTCTCTCCCAAACGGATCCCTCAGTCAGTCTCTCCCAGACGGATCCCTCAGTCAGTCTCTCCCAGACGGATCCCTCAGTCAGTCTCTCCCAGACGAATCCCTCAGTCAGTCTCTCCGAGACGGATCCCTCAGTCAGTCTCTCCCAGACGGATCCCTCAGTCAGTCTCTCCCAGGCAGATCCCTCAGTCAGACTCACCCAGACAAATCCCTCAGTCAGACTCTCCCAGACGGATCCCTCAGTCAGTCTCTCCCAAACGGATCCCTCAGTCAGTCTCTCCCAGACAGATGCCTCAGTCAGTCTCTCCGAGACGGATCCCTCAGTCAGTCTCTCCCAGGCAGATCCCTCAGTCAGTCTCTCCCAGACGGATCCCTCAGTCAGTCTCTCCGAGACGGTTCCCTCAGTCTGTCTCTCCCAGGCAGATCCCTCAGTCAGTCTCCCAGACGGATCCCTCAGTCAGTCTCTCCCAGACGGATCCCTCAGTCAGTCTCTCCGAGACGGTTCCCTCAGTCTGTCTCTCCCAGACGGATCCCTCAGTCAGTCTCTCCCAGACGGATCCCTCAGTCAGTCTCTCCCAGACAGATCCCTCAGTCAGTCTCTCCCAGATGGTTCCCTCAGTCTGTCTCTCCCAGGATCCCTCAGTCAGTCTCTCCGAGACGGATCCCTGAATCAGACTCTCCCAGACGGATCCCTCAGTCAGTCTCTCCCAAACGGATCCCTCAGTCAGTCTCTCCCAGACGGATCCCTCAGTCAGACTCTCCCAGACGGATCCCTCAGTCAGTCTCCCCCAGACGGATCCCTCAGTCAGTCTCTCCCAGGCAGATCCCTCAGTCAGTCTCTCCGAGACGGATCCCTGAATCAGACTCTCCCAGACGGATCCCTCAGTCAGTCTCCCAGACGGATCCTTCAGTCAGTCTCTCCCAGACGGATCCCTCAGTCAGTCTCTCCGAGACGGATCCCTCAGTCAGTCTCTCCGAGACGGATCCCTCAGTCAGTCTCTCCCAGACGGATCCCTCAGTCAGTCTCTCCCAGGCAGATCCCTCAGTCAGACTCTCCCAGACGGATCCCTCAGTCAGTCTCTCCCAGGCAGATCCCTCAGTCAGACTCTCCCAGACGGATCCCTCAGTCAGTCTCTCCCAGACGGATCCCTCAGTCAGTCTCTCCCAGACAGATCCCTCAGTCAGTCTCCCAGATGGATCCCTCACTCAGACTCTCCCAGATGGATCCCTCAGTCAGTCTCTCCCAGACGGATCCCTCAGTCAGTCTCTCCCAGACGGATCCCTCAGTCAGTCTCTCCCAGACGGATCCCTCAGTCAGACTCTCCCTCACCGACCCCTCCCTCTCTGCCCCCTCCCTCACTGACCTCTCCCTCACTGTCCCCTCCCTCTCTGCCCCCTCCCTCTCTGCCCCCTCCCTCACTGCCCCCTCCCTCACTACCCCCTCCCTCACTGACCCCTCCCTCACTGCCCCCCTCCCTCACTCCCCCCTCCCTCACTGCCCCCCTCCCTCACTGACCCCTCCCTCAATGACCCTTCCCGCACTGACCCCTCCCTCACTGACCCCTCACTGTCCCCTCCCTCACTGCCCCCCTCCCTCACTGACCCCTCCCTCACTGACCCCTCCCTCACTGACCTCTCCCTCACTGTCCCCTCCCTCACTTACCCCTCCCTCACTGGCCCCTCCCTCACTGGCCCCTCCCTCACTGACCCCTCACTGTCCCCTCCCTCACTCCCCCCTCCCTCACTGCCCCTCCCTCACTGCCCCCCTCCCTCACTGACCCCTCCCTCAATGACCCTTCCCGCACTGACCCCTCCCTCACTGACCCCTCACTGTCCCCTCCCTCACTGACCCCTCCCTCACTGACCCCTCCCTCACTGACCTCTCCCTCACTGTCCCCTCCCTCACTGTCCCCTCCCTCACTGTCCCCTCCCTCACTGACCCCTCCCTCACTGTCCCCTCCCTCACTGACCCCTCCCTCACTGACCCCTCCCTCACTGACCCCTCCCTCACTGACCTCTCTCTCACTGCCCCCCTCCCTCACTGTCCCCTCCCTCACTGACCCCTCCCTCACTGTCCCCTCCCTCACTGTCCCCCTCCCTCACTGACCCCTCCCTCACTGACCTCTCCCTCACTGTCCCCTCCCTCACTGACCCCTCCCTCACTGTCCCCTCCCTCACTGTCCCCTCCCTCACTGCCCCCTCCCTCACTGCCACCTCCCTCACTGCCCCTCCCTCACTGACCCCTCCCTCACTGACCCCTCCCTCACTGACCCCTCCCGCACTGACCCCTCCCTCACTGACCCTCACTGACCCCTCCCTCACTGCCCCCCTCCCTCACTGACCTCTCCCTCACTGCCCCCCTCCCTCACTGACCTCTCCCTCACTGTCCCCTCCCTCACTGACCCCTCCCTCACTGTCCCCTCCCTCACTGTCCCCTCCCTCACTGCCCCCTCCCTCACTGCCACCTCCCTCACTGCCCCTCCCTCACTGACCCCTCCCTCACTGACCCCTCCCTCACTGACCCCTCCCGCACTGACCCCTCCCTCACTGACCCTCACTGACCCCTCCCTCACTGCCCCCCTCCCTCACTGACCTCTCCCTCACTGTCCCCTCCCTCACTGACCCCTCCCTCACTGTCCCCTCCCTCACTGTCCCCTCCCTCACTGCCCCCTCCCTCACTGCCACCTCCCTCACTGCCCCTCCCTCACTGACCCCTCCCTCACTGACCCTTCCCTCACTGACCCCTCCCGCACTGACCCCTCCCTCACTGACCCTCACTGACCCCTCCCTCACTGCCCCCCTCCCTCACTGACCTCTCCCTCACTGCCCCCCTCCCTCACTGACCTCTCCCTCACTGTCCCCTCCCTCACTGACCCCTCCCTCACTGACCCCGCCCTCACTGACCCCGCCCTCACTGACCCCTCCCTCACTGTCCCCCTCCCTCACTCCCCCCTCCCTCACTGCCCCTCCCCCACTGCCCCCTCCCTCACTGACCCCTCCCTCACTGTCCCCTCCCTCACTGTCCCCTCCCTCACTGACCCTCACTGCCCCCTCCCTCACTCCCCCCTCCCTCACTGACCCTCACTGCCCCCTCCCTCACTGCCCCCTCCCTCACTGCCCCCTCCCGCACTGCCCCCTCCCTCACTCCCCCCTCCCTCACTGACCCTCACTGCCCCCTCCCTCACTGCCCCCTCCCTCACTGTCCCCCTCCCGCACTGCCCCCTCCCTCACTGCCCCCTCCCGCACTGCCCCCTCCCTCACTGCCCCTCACTGCCCCCTCCCTCACTGCCCCCCTCCCTCACTGTCCCCCTCCCTCACTGTCCCCCTCCCTCACTGCCCCTTCCCTCACTGACCACTCCCGCACTGCCCCCTCCCTCACTGCCCCCTCCCTCACTACCCCCTCCCTCACTGACCCCTCCCTCACTGTCCCCCTCCCTCACTGCCCCCTCCCTCACTCCCCCCTCCCTCACTGACCCTCACTGCCCCCTCCCTCACTGTCCCCCTCCCTCACTGTCCCCCTCCCTCACTGTCCCCCTCCCTCACTCCCCCCTCCCTCACTGACCCTCACTGCCCCCTCCCTCACTGTCCCCCTCCCTCACTGCCCCCTCCCTCACTGCCCCCTCCCTCACTGCCCCCTCTCATTACCTTCCAGACAGGGTGCCCTTCATAGAGATGGCATCGTCCCTGCATACAGACGCAGGACGTCCCGCTCAGCGATCCGAAAACCAAGCGCCCTGCGTGTCCCACCACTGCAACAGATCACAACTAGATCACTACCCACCAGCCGTGGGCACTAGGAACCGCGAGGAGGCAGAAGAATGGGGAACCGGGATCGAGTCCATGGGGACGGTGCAGAGAGGGAGGGAATAGGAAGGGGTTTGGGGTCCATGGGGGACGGTGTAGAGCAGGAGGGAACGGGGAAGGGGTATGGGGTCCATCGGGACAGTGGAGAGAGGGAGGGAACGGGGAAGGGGTTTGGGGTCCATCGGGACAGTGTAGATTGGGAGGGAACGGGGAAGGGGTTTGGGGTCCATCGGGACGGTGTAGAGTGGGAGGGAACGGGGAAGGGGTTTGGGGTCCACTGGAACGGTGTAGAGCGGGAAGGAACGGGGAAGGGGTTTGGGGTCCATGGGGGACGGTGTAGAGCGGGAGGGAACGGGGAAGGGGTTTAGGGTCCATTGGGACGGTGTAGAGAGGGAGGGACCGGGGAAGGGGTTTGGGGTCCATGGGGACGGTGTAGAGTGGGAGGGACCGGGAAGGGGTTTGGGGTCCATTGGGGGACGGTGTAGAGAGGGAGGGAACGGGGAAGGGGTTTGGGGTCCATGGGGGACGGTGTAGAGAGGGAGGGAACGGGTAAGGTGTTTGGGGTCCATTGGGACGGTGTAGAGCGGGAGGAGACGGGGAAGGGGTTTGGGGTCCATGGGGACGGTGTAGAGTGGGAGGGAACGGGTAAGGTGTTTGGGGTCCATTGGGACGGTGTAGAGAGGGAGGGGACGGGGAAGGGGTTTGGGGTCCATGGGGACGGTGTAGAGCGGGAGGGAACGGGGAAGGGGTTTGGGGTCCATGGGGGACGGTGTAGAGCGGGAGGGAACGGGGAAGGGGTTTAGGGTCCATTGGGACGGTGTAGAGAGGGAGGGACCGGGGAAGGGGTTTGGGGTCCATGGGGACGGTGTAGAGAGGGAGGGACCGGGAAGGGGTTTGGGGTCCATTGGGGGACGGTGTAGAGAGGGAGGGAACGGGGAAGGGGTTTGGGGTCCATGGGGGACGGTGTAGAGAGGGAGGGAACGGGTAAGGTGTTTGGGGTCCATTGGGACGGTGTAGAGCGGGAGGAGACGGGGAAGGGGTTTGGGGTCCATGGGGACGGTGTAGAGTGGGAGGGAACGGGTAAGGTGTTTGGGGTCCATTGGGACGGTGTAGAGAGGGAGGGGACGGGGAAGGGGTTTGGGGTCCATGGGGACGGTGTAGAGTGGGAGGGAACGGGTAAGGTGTTTGGGGTCCATTGGGACGGTGTAGAGCGGGAGGAGACGGGGAAGGGGTTTGGGGTCCATCGGGACGGTGTAGAGCGGGAGGGGACGGGAAGGGGTTTGGGGTCCATGGGGGACGGTGTAGAGAGGGAGGGAACGGGGAAGGGGTTTGGGGTCCATGGGGGACGGTGTAGAGCGGGAGGGAACGGGGAAGGGGTTTGGGGTCCATTGGGACGGTGTAGAGTGGGAGGGAACGGGGAAGGGGTTTGGGGTCCATGGGGACGGTGTAGAGTGGGAGGGAACGGGGAAGGGGTTTGGGGTCCATGGGGACGGTGTAGAGTGGGAGGGAACGGGGAAGGGGTTTGGGGTCCATTGGGACGGTGTAGAGCGGGAGGAGACGGGGAAGGGGTTTGGGGTCCATCGGGACGGTGTAGAGCGGGAGGGGACGGGAAGGGGTTTGGGGTCCATGGGGGACGGTGTAGAGAGGGAGGGAACGGGGAAGGGGTTTGGGGTCCATGGGGGACGGTGTAGAGCGGGAGGGAACGGGGAAGGGGTTTGGGGTCCATGGGGACGGTGTAGAGAGGGAGGGAACGGGGACGGGGTTTGGGGTCCATGGGGACGGTGTAGAGAGGGAGGGGACGGGAAGGGGTTTGGGGTCCATGGGGGACGGTGTAGAGCAGGAGGGAACGGGGAAGGGGTTTGGGGTCCATGGGGGACAGTGTAGAGCGGGAGGGAACGGGGAAGGGGTTTGGGGTCCATCGGGGACGGTGTAGAGCAGGAGGGAACGGGGAAGGGGTTTGGGGTCCATCGGGGACGGTGTAGAGAGGGAGGGAACGGGGAAGGGGTTTGGGGTCCATTGGGACGGTGTAGAGAGGGAGGGAACGGGGAAGGGGTTTGGGGTCCATTGGGACGGTGTAGAGTGGGAGGGAACGGGCAAGGGGTTTGGGGTCCATCGGGACAGTGTAGAGAGGGAGGGAACGGGGAAGGTGTTTGGGGTCCATGGGGGACGGTGTAGAGCGGGAGGGGACGGGGAAGGGGTTTGGGGTCCATCGGGACGGTGTAGAGAGGGAGGGAACGGGGAAGGGGTTTGGGGTCCACTGGGACGGTGTAGAGCAGGAGGGAACGGGGAAGGGGTTTGGGGTCCATCGGGACAGTGGAGAGCAGGAGGGAACGGGGAAGGGGTTTGGGGTCCATGGGGGACGGTGTAGAGCGGGAGGGAACGGGGAAGGGGTTTGGGGTCCATGGGGGACGGTGTAGAGTGTGAGGGAACGGGGAAGGGGTTTGGGGTCCATGGGGACGGTGTAGAGCAGGAGGGAACGGGGAAGGGGTTTGGGGTCCATCGGGACGGTGTAGAGAGGGAGGGAACGGGGAAGGGGTTTGGGGTCCATCGGGACGGTGTAGAGAGGGAGGGAACGGGGAAGGGGTTTGGGGTCCATGGGGACGGTGTAGAGCGGGAGGGAACGGGGAAGGGGTTTGGGGTCCATCGGGACAGTGTAGAGAGGGAGGGAACGGGGAAGGGGTTTGGGGTACATGGGGGACGGTGTAGAGAGGGAGGGAACGGGGAAGGGGTTTGGGGTCCATGGGGACGGTGTAGAGAGGGAGGGAACGGGGAAGGGGTTTGGGGTCCATGGGGACGGTGTAGAGTGTGAGGGGACGGGAAGGGGTTTGGGGTCCATGGGGGACGGTGTAGAGAGGGAGGGAACGGGGAAGGGGTTTGGGGTCCATGGGGGACGGTGTAGAGAGGGAGGGGACGGGGAAGGGGTTTAGGGTCCATTGGGACGGTGTAGAGTGGGAGGGAACGGGGAAGGGGTTTGGGGTCCATGGGGGACGGTGTAGAGAGAGAGGGAACGGGGAAGGGGTTTGGGGTCCATGGGGACGGTGTAGAGCAGGAGGGAACGGGGAAGGGGTTTGGGGTCCATGGGGACGGTGTAGAGAGGGAGGGAACGGGGAAGGGGTTTGGGGTCCATGGGGATGGTGTAGAGAGGGAGGGAACGGGGAAGGGGTTTGGGGTCCATGGGGACGGTGTAGAGAGGGAGGGAACGGGGAAGGGGTTTGGGGTACATGGGGACGGTGTAGAGCGGGAGGGAACGGGGAAGGGGTTTGGGGTCCATCTGGACGGTGCAGAAAGGGAGGGAACGGGGAAGGGGTTTGGGGTACATGGGGACGGTGCAGAAAGGGAGGGAACGGGGAAGGGGTTTGGGGTCCATCTGGACGGTGCAGAAAGGGAGGGAACGGGGAAGGGGTTTGGGGTACATGGGGACGGTGCAGAAAGGGAGGGAACGGGGAAGGGGTTTGGGGTCCATGGGGGACGGTGTAGAGCGGGAGGGAACGGGGAAGGGGTTTGAGGTCCATGGGGGACGGTGTAGAGAGGGAGGGGACGGGGAAGGGGTTTGGGGTCCATGGGGACGGTGTAGAGAGGGAGGGAACGGGGAAGGGGTTTGAGGTCCATGGGGGACGATGTAGAGCAGGAGGGAACGGGGAAGGGGTTTGGGGTCCATCGGGGACGGTGTAGAGCGGGAGGGAACGGGGAAGGGGTTTGGGGTCCATGGGGACGGTGTAGAGCGGGAGGGAACGGGGAAGCGGTTTGGGGTCCATGGGGGACGGTGTAGAGAGGGAGGGAACGGGGAAGGGGTTTGGGGTCCATGGGGGACGGTGTAGAGAGGGAGGGAACGGGGAAGGGGTTTGGGGTCCATGGGGGACGGTGTAGAGCAGGAGGGAACGGGGAAGGGGTTTGGGGTCCATGGGGGATGGTGTAGAGGGGGAGGGAACGGGGAAGGGGTTTGAGGTCCATGGGGGACGATGTAGAGCAGGAGGGAACGGGGAAGGGGTTTGGGGTCCATCGGGGACGGTGTAGAGCGGGAGGGAACGGGGAAGGGGTTTGGGGTCCATGGGGACGGTGTAGAGCGGGAGGGAACGGGGAAGCGGTTTGGGGTCCATGGGGGACGGTGTAGAGAGGGAGGGAACGGGGAAGGGGTTTGGGGTCCATGGGGGACGGTGTAGAGAGGGAGGGAACGGGGAAGGGGTTTGGGGTCCATGGGGGACGGTGTAGAGCAGGAGGGAACGGGGAAGGGGTTTGGGGTCCATGGGGGATGGTGTAGAGGGGGAGGGAACGGGGAAGGGGTTTGGGGTCCATGGGGACGGTGTAGAGCAGGAGGGAACGGGGAAGGGGTTTGGGGTCCATGGGGGACGGTGTAGAGCGGGAGGGAACGGGGAAGTGGTTTGGGGTCCATGGGGACGGTGTAGAGTGTGAAAGGACGGGGAAGGGATTTGGGGTCCATGGGGGACGGTGTAGAGAGGGAGGGAACGGGAAGGGGTTTGGGGTCCATGAGGGACGGTGTAGAGAGGGAGGGAACGGGGAAGGGGTTTGAGGTCCATGGGGGACGGTGTAGAGTGTGAGGGGACGGGGAAGGGATTTGGGGTCCATGGGGACGGTGTAGAGAGGGAGGGAATGGGGAAGGGGTTTGGGGTCCATGGGTACAGTGTAGAGCGGGAGGGAACGGGAAGGGGTTTGGGGTCCATGGGGGACGGTGTAGAGAGGGAGGGAACGGGGAAGGGGTTTGGCGTCCATGGGGACGGTGTAGAGAGGGAGGGAACGGGGAAGGGGTTTGGGGTACATGGGGGACGGTGTAGAGCGGGAGGGAACAGGGAAGGGGTTTGGGGTCCATCGGGACGGTGTAGAGCAAGAGGAAACGGGGAAGGGGTTTGGGGTCCATGGGGACGGTGTAGAGAGGGAGGGAATGGGGAAGGGGTTTGGGGTCCATGGGTACGGTGTAGAGCGGGAGGGAACGGGAAGGGGTTTGGGGTCCATGGGGGACGGTGTAGAGAGGGAGGGGACGGGGAAGGGGTTTAGGGTCCATTGGGATGGTGTAGAGCGGGAGGGAACGGGGAAGGGGTTTGGGGTCCATGGGGACGGTGTAGAGGGGGAGGGAACGGGGAAGGGGTTTGGGGTACATGGGGGACGGTGTAGAGAGGGAGGGAACGGGGAAGGGGTTTGAGGTCCATGGGGGACGGTGTAGAGTGTGAGGGGACGGGGAAGGGGTTTGGGGTCCATCGGGGACGGTGTAGAGCGGGAGGGAACGGGAAGGGGTTTGGGGTCCATCGGGGACGGTGTAGAGCAGGAGGGAACGGGGAAGGGGTTTGGGGTCCACTGGGGACTGTGTAGAGCGGGAGGGGACGGGGAAGGGGTTTGGGGTCCATGGGGGACGGTGTAGAGCGGGAGGGAACGGGGAAGGGGTTTGGGGTCCACTGGGGACTGTGTAGAGCGGGAGGGGACGGGGAAGGGGTTTGGGGTCCATGGGGGACGGTGTAGAGCAGGAGGGAACGGGGAAGGGGTTTGGGGTCCATCGGGACGGTGTAGAGCGGGAGGGGACGGGAAGGGGTTTGGGGTCCATGGGGGACGGTGTAGAGAGGGAGGGAACGGGGAAGGGGTTTGGGGTCCATGGGGGACGGTGTAGAGAGGGAGGGGACGGGGAAGGGGTTTAGGGTCCATTGGGACGGTGTAGAGTGGGAGGGAACGGGGAAGGGGTTTGGGGTCCATGGGGGACGGTGTAGAGCGGGAGGGAACGGGGAAGGGGTTTGGGGTCCATGGGGACGGTGTAGAGAGGGAGGGAACGGGGAAGGGGTTTGGGGTCCATGGGGACGGTGTAGAGAGGGAGGGAACGGGGAAGGGGTTTGGGGTCCATCGGGGACGGTGTAGAGAGGGAGGGAACGGGGAAGGGGTTTGGGGTCCATTGGGGACGGTGTAGAGCGGGAGGGAACGGGGAAGGGGTTTGGGGTCCATGGGGGACGGTGTAGAGCGGGAGGGGACGGGAAGGGGTTTGGGGTCCATGGGGGACGGTGTAGAGAGGGAGGGAACGGGGAAGGGGTTTGGGGTCCATGGGGGACGGTGTAGAGAGGGAGGGGACGGGGAAGGGGTTTAGGGTCCATTGGGACGGTGTAGAGTGGGAGGGAACGGGGAAGGGGTTTGGGGTCCATGGGGGACGGTGTAGAGAGAGAGGGAACGGGGAAGGGGTTTGGGGTCCATGGGGACGGTGTAGAGCGGGAGGGAACGGGGAAGGGGTTTGGGGTCCATGGGGACGGTGTAGAGAGGGAGGGAACGGGGAAGGGGTTTGGGGTCCATGGGGATGGTGTAGAGAGGGAGGGAACGGGGAAGGGGTTTGGGGTCCATTGGGGACGGTGTAGAGCGGGAGGGAACGGGGAAGGGGTTTGGGGTCCATGGGGACGGTGTAGAGAGGGAGGGAACGGGGAAGGGGTTTGGGGTCCATGGGGACGGTGTAGAGCAGGAGGGAACGGGGAAGGGGTTTGGGGTACATGGGGGACGGTGTAGAGCGGGAGGGAACGGGGAAGGGGTTTGGGGTCCATCTGGACGGTGCAGAAAGGGAGGGAACGGGGAAGGGGTTTGGGGTACATGGGGACGGTGCAGAAAGGGAGGGAACGGGGAAGGGGTTTGGGGTCCATCTGGACGGTGCAGAAAGGGAGGGAACGGGGAAGGGGTTTGGGGTACATGGGGACGGTGCAGAAAGGGAGGGAACGGGGAAGGGGTTTGGGGTCCATGGGGGACGGTGTAGAGCGGGAGGGAACGGGGAAGGGGTTTGAGGTCCATGGGGGACGGTGTAGAGAGGGAGGGAACGGGGAAGGGGTTTGGGGTCCATCGGGGACGGTGTAGAGCGGGAGGGAACGGGGAAGGGGTTTGGGGTCCATGGGGACGGTGTAGAGCGGGAGGGAACGGGGAAGCGGTTTGGGGTCCATGGGGGACGGTGTAGAGAGGGAGGGAACGGGGAAGGGGTTTGGGGTCCATGGGGGACGGTGTAGAGGGGGAGGGAACGGGGAAGGGGTTTGGGGTCCATGGGGACGGTGTAGAGCAGGAGGGAACGGGGAAGGGGTTTGGGGTCCATGGGGGACGGTGTAGAGCGGGAGGGAACGGGGAAGTGGTTTGGGGTCCACTGGGACGGTGTAGAGTGTGAAAGGACGGGGAAGGGATTTGGGGTCCATGGGGGACGGTGTAGAGAGGGAGGGAATGGGGAAGGGGTTTGGGGTCCATGGGGGACGGTGTAGAGTGGGAGGGAATGGGGAAGGGGTTTGGGGTCCATCGGGACGGTGTAGAGAGGGAGGGAATGGGGAAGGTGTTTGGGGTCCATGGGGACGGTGTAGAGCGGGAGGGAACGGGAAGGGGTTTGGGGTCCATGAGGGACGGTGTAGAGCGGCAGGGAACGGCGAAGGGGTTTGGGGTCCATGGGGACGGTGTAGAGCGGGAGGGAACGGCGAAGGGGTTTGAGGTCCATGGGGGACGGTGTAGAGTGTGAGGGGACGGGGAAGGGATTTGGGGTCCATGGGGGACGGTGTAGAGCGGGAGGGAACGGCGAAGGGGTTTGAGGTCCATGGGGGACGGTGTAGAGTGGGAGGGAACGGGGAAGGGGTTTGGGGTCCATCGGGACGGTGTAGAGCAGGAGGAAACGGGGAAAGGGTTTGGGGTCCATGGGGACGGTGTAGAGAGGGAGGGAATGGGGAAGGGGTTTGGGGTCCATGGGTACAGTGTAGAGCGGGAGGGAACGGGAAGGGGTTTGGGGTCCACGGGGGACGGTGTAGAGAGGGAGGGAACGGGGAAGGGGTTTGGCGTCCATGGGGACGGTGTAGAGAGGGAGGGAACGGGGAAGGGGTTTGGGGTACATGGGGGACGGTGTAGAGCGGGAGGGAACAGGGAAGGGGTTTGGGGTCCATCGGGACGGTGTAGAGCAAGAGGAAACGGGGAAGGGGTTTGGGGTCCATGGGGACGGTGTAGAGAGGGAGGGAATGGGGAAGGGGTTTGGGGTCCATGGGGACGGTGTAGAGCGGGAGGGAACGGGGAAGGGGTTTGGGGTCCATGGGGACGGTGTAGAGCAGGAGCGAACGGGGAAGGGGTTTGGGGTCCATGGGGTACGGTGTAGAGCGGGAGGGAACGGGGAAGGGGTTTGGGGTCCATGGGGGACGGTGTAGAGTGGGAGGGAATGGGGAAGGGGTTTGGGGTCCATGGGGACGGTGTAGAGAGGGAGGGAACGGGGAAGGGGTTTGGGGTCCATGGGGGACGGTGTAGAGTGGGAGGGAACGGGGAAGGGGTTTGGGGTCCATGGGGACGGTCTAGAGAGGGAGGGAACGGGGAAGGGGTTTGGGGTCCATGGGGGACGGTGTAGAGTGGGAGGGAACGGGGAAGGGGTTTGGGGTCCATGGGGACGGTGTAGAGAGGGAGGGAACGGGGAAGGGGTTTGGGGTACATGGGGGACGGTGTAGAGAGGGAGGGAACGGGAAGGGGTTTGGGGTCCATCGGGACGGTGCAGAAAGGGAGGGAACGGGGAAGGGGTTTGGGGTACATGGGGATGGTGCAGAAAGGGAGGGAACGGGGAAGCGGTTTGGGGTCCATGGGGGACGGTGTAGAGCGGGAGGGAACGGGGAAGGGGTTTGGGGTCCATGGGGGACGGTATAGAGAGGGAGGGAACGGGGAAGGGGTTTGGGGTCCATGGGGGACGGTGTAGAGAGGGAGGGAACGGGGAAGGGGTTTGGGGTCCATGGGGGACGGTGTAGAGCGGGAGGGAACGGGGAAGGGGTTTGGGGTCCATCGGGACGGTGTAGAGCGGGAGGGAAAGGGGAAGGGGTTTGGGGTCCATGGGGGATGGTGTAGAGAGGGAGGGAACGGGGAAGGGGTTTGGGGTCCATTGGGACGGTGTAGAGTGGGAGGGAACGGGGAAGGGGTTTGGGGTCCATCGGGACAGTGTAGAGAGGGAGGGAATGGGGAAGGGGTTTGGGGTCCATGGGGGACGGTGTAGAGCGGGAGGGGACGGGGAAGGGGTTTGGGGTCCATCGGGGACGGTGTAGAGCAGGAGGGAACGGGGAAGGGGTTTGGGGTCCATGGGGGACGGTGTAGAGCAGGAGGGAAGGGGTTTGGGGTCCATCGGGACGGTGTAGAGAGGGAGGGAACGGGGAAGGGGTTTGGGGTCCATGGGGGACGGTGTAGAGCAGGAGGGAATGGGGAAGGGGTTTGGGGTCCATTGGGACGGTGTAGAGCGGGAGGGAACGGGGAAGGGGTTTGGGGTCCATGGGGGACGGTGTAGAGAGGGAGGGAACGGGGAAGGGGTTTGGGGTCCATGGGGGATGGTGTAGAGCGGGAGGGAACGGGGAAGGGGTTTGGGGTCCATCGGGACGGTGTAGAGCGGGAGGGAAAGGGGAAGGGGTTTGGGGTCCATGGGGGATGGTGTAGAGAGGGAGGGAACGGGGAAGGGGTTTGGGGTCCACTGGGACGGTGTAGAGAGGGAGGGAACGGGGAAGGGGTTTGGGGTCCATGGGGACGGTGTAGAGAGGGAGGGAACGGGGAAGGGGTTTGGGGTCCATGGGGGACGGTGTAGAGAGGGAGGGAACGGGGAAGGGGTTTGGGGTCCATGGGGGATGGTGTAGAGCGGGAGGGAACGGGGAAGGGGTTTGGGGTCCATCGGGACGGTGTAGAGCGGGAGGGAAAGGGGAAGGGGTTTGGGGTCCATGGGGGATGGTGTAGAGAGGGAGGGAACGGGGAAGGGGTTTGGGGTCCACTGGGACGGTGTAGAGAGGGAGGGAACGGGGAAGGGGTTTGGGGTCCATGGGGACGGTGTAGAGTGGGAGGGAACGGGGAAGGGGTTTGGGGTCCATGGGGACGGTGTAGAGCGGGAGGGGACGGGGAAGTGGTTTGGGGTCCACTGGGACGGTGTAGAGCAGGAGGGAATGGGGAAGGGGTTTGGGGTCCATGGGGGACGGTGTAGAGCGGGAGGGAACGGGGAAGGGGTTTGGGGTCCATCGGGGACGGTGTAGAGCAGGAGGGAACGGGGAAGGGGTTTGGGGTCCATGGGGGACGGTGTAGAGCAGGAGGGAACGGGGAAGGGGTTTGGGGTCCATCGGGGACGGTGTAGAGCAGGAGGGAACGGGGAAGGGGTTTGGGGTCCATCGGGACGGTGTAGAGTGTGAGGGAACGGGGAAGGGGTTTGGGGTCCATGGGGACGGTGTAGAGCGGGAGGGGACGGGAAGGGGTTTGGGGTCCATCGGGGACGGTGTAGAGCGGGAGGGAATGGGGAAGGGGTTTGGGGTCCATGGGGGACGGTGTAGAGCAGGAGGGAAGGGGTTTGGGGTCCATCGGGACGGTGTAGAGAGGGAGGGAACGGGGAAGGGGTTTGGGGTCCATGGGGGACGGTGTAGAGCAGGAGGGAATGGGGAAGGGGTTTGGGGTCCATTGGGACGGTGTAGAGCGGGAGGGAACGGGGAAGGGGTTTGGGGTCCATCGGGACGGTGTAGAGAGGGAGGGAACGGGGAAGGGGTTTGGGGTCCATGGGGACGGTGTAGAGCAGGAGGGAACGGCGAAGGGGTTTGGGGTCCATCGGGGACGGTGTAGAGCAGGAGGGAACGGGGAAGGGGTTTGGGGTCCATCGGGGATGGTGTAGAGTGGGAGGGAACGGGGAAGGGGTTTGGGGTCCATGGGGGACGGTGTAGAGCGGGAGGGGACGGGGAAGGGGTTTGGGGTCCATGGGAACGGTGCAGAGCGGGAGGGAACGGGGAAGGGGTTTGGGGTCCATCGGGGACGGTGTAGAGCGGGAGGGGACGGGGAAGGGGTTTGGGGTCCATTGGGACGGTGTAGAGCAGGAGGGAACGGGGAAGGGGTTTGGGGTCCATTGGGACGGTGTAGAGCGGGAGAGAACGGGGAAGGGGTTTGGGGTCCATGGGGGACGGTGTAGAGAGGGAGGGAACGGGGAAGGGGTTTGGGGTCCATGGGGGACGGTGTAGAGCGGGAGGGAACGGGGAAGGGGTTTGGGGTCCATCGGGACGGTGTAGAGAGGGAGGGAACGGGGAAGGGGTTTGGGGTCCATCGGGGACGGTGTAGAGCAGGAGGGAACGGGGAAGGGGTTTGGGGTCCATGGGGACGGTGTAGAGTGGGAGGGAACGGGGAAGGGGTTTGGGGTCCATGGGGACGGTGTAGAGCGGGAGGGGACGGGGAAGTGGTTTGGGGTCCATGGGGGACGGTGTAGAGCAGGAGGGAACGGGGAAGGGGTTTGGGGTCCATGGGGGACGGTGTAGAGCGGGAGGGAACGGGGAAGGGGTTTGGGGTCCATTGGGGACGGTGTAGAGCAGGAGGGAACGGGGAAGGGGTTTGGGGTCCATGGGGGACGGTGTAGAGTGGGAGGGAACGGGGAAGGGGTTTGGGGTCCATCGGGACGGTGTAGAGTGTGAGGGGACGGAGAAGGGGTTTGGGGTCCATCGGGGACGGTGTAGAGCGGGAGGGAATGGGGAAGGGGTTTGGGGTCCTTGGGGACAGTGCAGAGCGGGAGGGAATGGGGAAGGGGTTTGGGGTCCATGGGGGACGGTGTAGAGCGGGAGGGAATGGGGAAGGGGTTTGGGGTCCATGGGAACGGTGCAGAGCGGGAGGGAACGGGGAAGGGGTTTGGGGTCCATGGGGGACGGTGTAGAGCAGGAGGGAACGGGGAAGGGGTTTGGGGTCCATCGGGGACGGTGTAGAGCAGGAGGGAACGGGGAAGGGGTTTGGGGTCCATGGGGGACGGTGTAGAGCAGGAGGGAACGGGGAAGGGGTTTGGGGTCCATCGGGGACGGTGTAGAGCAGGAGGGAACGGGGAAGGGGTTTGGGGTCCATCGGGACGGTGTAGAGTGTGAGGGGACGGAGAAGGGGTTTGGGGTCCATCGGGGACGGTGTAGAGCGGGAGGGAATGGGGAAGGGGTTTGGGGTCCTTGGGGACAGTGCAGAGCGGGAGGGAATGGGGAAGGGGTTTGGGGTCCATGGGAACGGTGCAGAGCGGGAGGGAACGGGGAAGGGGTTTGGGGTCCATCGGGGACGGTGTAGAGCAGGAGGGAACGGGGAAGGGGTTTGGGGTCCATCGGGACGGTGTAGAGCAGGAGCGAACGGGGACGGGGTTTGGGGTCCATGGGGACGGTGTAGAGTGGGAGGGAACGGGAAGGGGTTTGGGGTCCACTGGGACGGTGTAGAGTGTGAGGGGACAGGGAAGGCGTTTGGGGTCCATCGGGGACGGTGCAGAGCGGGAGGGAATGGGGAAGGGGTTTGGGGTCCTTGGGGACAGTGCAGAGCGGGAGGGAATGGGGAAGGGTTTTGGGGTCCATTGGATGTGGGAGTTGCCTTACCTGTGCTGTGAGGAAAGTTGGGAATATCGGTGTACTTGAAACAGACAGGATCCTTCAGGGAATCAGCGAGACCCCCTAATCCGGACCCACAGATTATAGCAACAGTAGGTCTCTGATTTGTCCGTGCGAGCAACCAATCGGCTGTTGTCTTGTACTGGTCATAAGAATACCTGTCAAATAGAGAGAGAGAGAGACAATTACACGTGCTCAAAATCTACTCCATCTACAGCTATCTCCCTGAGAGAGAGGGGACTGAGAGACACCAGTCAGTGTACAGATATCTCCCTGAGAGAGAGAGGGGACTGAGAGACACCAGTCAGTGTACAGATATCTCCCTGAGAGAGAGGGGACTGAGAGACACCAGTCAGTGTACAGATATCTCCCTGAGAGAGAGAGGGGACTGAGAGACACCAGTCAGTGTACAGATATCTCCCTGAGAGAGAGAGGACAGAGAGACACCAGTCAGTGTACAGATATCTCCCTGAGAGAGAGGGGACTGAGAGACACCAGTCAGTGTACAGATATCTCCCTGAGAGAGAGGGGGGACTGAGAGACACCAGTCAGTGTACAGATATCTCCCTGAGAGAGAGGGGACTGGGAGATACCAGTCAGTGTACAGATATCTCCCTGAGAGAGAGGGGACTGACAGACACCAGTCAGTGTACAGATATCTCCCTGAGAGAGAGAGGGGACTGAGAGACACCAGTCAGTGTACAGATATCTCCCTGAGAGAGGGGCCTGAGAGACACCAGTCAGTGTACAGATATCTCCCTGAGAGAGAGAGAGGGGACTGAGAGACACCAGTCAGTGTACAGATATCTCCCTGAGAGAGAGAGGGGGCACTGAGAGACACCAGTCAGTGTACAGATATCTCCCTGAGAGAGAGAGAGGGGACTGAGAGACACCAGTCAGTGTACAGATATCTCCCTGAGAGAGAGAGGGGATTGAGAGACACCAGTCAGTGTACAGATATCTCCCTGAGAGAGAGAGGGGGGACTGAGAGACACCAGTCAGTGTACAGATATCTCCCTGAGAGAGAGAGGGGACTGAGAGACACCAGTCAGTGTACAGATATCTCCCTGAGAGAGAGAGGGGGCACTGAGAGACACCAGTCAGTGTACAGATATCTCCCTGAGAGAGAGAGGGGACTGAGAGACACCAGTCAATATACAGATATCACCCTGAGAGAGAGGGGACTGAGAGACACCAGTCAGTGTACAGATATCTCCCTGAGAGAGAGGGGGGACTGAGAGACACCAGTCAGTGTACAGATATCTCCCTGAGAGAGAGAGGGGGGACTGAGAGACACCAGTCAGTGTACAGATATCTCCCTGAGAGAGAGAGAGAGGGGCCTGAGAGACACCAGTCAGTGTACAGATATCTCCCTGAGAGAGAGAGGGGGGACTGAGAGACACCAGTCAGTGTACAGATATCTCCCTGAGAGAGAGGGGGGACTGAGAGACACCAGTCAGTGTACGGATATCTCCCTGAGAGAGAGGGGACTGGGAGATACCAGTCAGTGTACAGATATCTCCCTGAGAGAGAGAGGGGGGACTGAGAGACACCAGTCAGTGTACAGATATCTCCCTGAGAGAGAGGGGACTGAGAGACACTAGTCAGTGTACAGATATCTCCCTGAGAGAGAGGGGGGACTGAGAGACACCAGTCAGTGTACGGATATCTCCCTGAGAGAGAGGGGACTGGGAGATACCAGTCAGTGTACAGATATCTCCCTGAGAGAGAGGGGACTGAGAGACACCAGTCAGTGTACGGATATCTCCCTGAGAGAGAGGGGACTGGGAGATACCAGTCAGTGTACAGATATCTCCCTGAGAGAGAGAGGGGGGACTGAGAGACACCAGTCAGTGTACAGATATCTCCCTGAGAGAGAGGGGACTGAGAGACACCAGTCAGTGTACAGATATCTCCCTGAGAGAGAGGGGGGACTGAGAGACACCAGTCAGTGTACGGATATCTCCCTGAGAGAGAGGGGGGACTGAGAGACACCAGTCAGTGTACGGATATCTCCCTGAGAGAGGGGGGACTGAGAGACACCAGTCAGTGTACGGATATCTCCCTGAGAGAGAGGGGACTGGGAGATACCAGTCAGTGTACAGATATCTCCCTGAGAGAGAGAGAGGACTGAGAGACACCAGTTAGTGTACAGATATCTCCCTGAGAGAGAGGGGACTGACAGACACCAGTCAGTGTACGGATATCTCCCTGAGAGAGAGGGGACTGGGAGATACCAGTCAGTGTACAGATATCTCCCTGAGAGAGAGAGGGGGGACTGAGAGACACCAGTCAGTGTACAGATATCTCCCTGAGAGAGAGGGGACTGAGAGACACCAGTCAGTGTACAGATATCTCCCTGAGAGAGAGGGGGGACTGAGAGACACCAGTCAGTGTACGGATATCTCCCTGAGAGAGAGGGGACTGGGAGATACCAGTCAGTGTACAGATATCTCCCTGAGAGAGAGAGGACTGAGAGACACCAGTTAGTGTACAGATATCTCCCTGAGAGAGAGGGGACTGAGAGACACCAGTCAGTGTACAGATATCTCCCTGAGAGAGAGAGGGGGGACTGAGAGACACCAGTCAGTGTACAGATATCTCCCTGAGAGAGAGAGCGGGGACTGAGAGACACCAGTCAGTGTACAGATATCTGGGGTTGGGGGTGGGTGAGGTGTGTGTGTGGTGAAGTCCTTGCTGAGTGACACATTTCCGGAGTTATGTACGTGATGCTTGAATAGAAAGCCTGCCCTCCGAGAGCCATTGAAAGGAAATGGTTACGGGGGCTGGGTGAAGGCAGGGAGACCAGGAAGCAGTGTTTGTGGTTTGCAGCTCAGTGTCTCTCCACGTGGCCCTGCTGATAGACAGGCAGACACGCAGAATTCTGTTTTCACAGCATCCCAACAGAATTACACAGGCTGATCCCGGTCCGTATACTACCCCATGCCCGGGTTCTCTCCCAGGCTCCTTTCCTCCCGCACCACATCTCTCTCTCTCTCTCTCTCTCTCTCCCTCCCCCTCTCTCTTTGTCCCTTCCTTAACTATTCACAATGTCTCTCCCTGTGTCTCTCGCTCTCTCTCTCTTTCTCTTTGTGTCTGTTTTTCTTGCTCTCTCTCTCTCTCTCTCTCTCTCTCTCTCCGTCTGTCTCTCTCTCTCTAGGGCTCTCTCTATCTCTGTCTGTTGCCCTCTCTGTCTCTCTATCGCTCTCCGTCTGACTCTGTCATTCTCTCTCTGTATCTCTCTACCTCTCTATCCCTCTTTCTCTCTCCCAGCCATTTATCTCTATCCCTACATCTGTCTCTTTCCCCCATATATATCTCTCCCCCTCTCTGTCTCTCCCTCTATCCATCTCTCCATCCCTCTCTCTCTCCCCCTCCAAGTTGCTCTCCATCCCTCTCTCTCCATCCTCCTCTCTTCCCCCTCTCCATCCCCTTTCACTTACCCCTTCACGTTGTCCATAGCAGGCATCTCTTTCAGTCTCGGGGGGAGTGAGAGAGGGAGAGATCTGTCTCTCTGGGAGTGTGTGTCGAAGTGATCCCTCTGTCCAGATTTCCCCGTTCACTATGTCACTGGCATCCCACGCTCTGATTGGCTGCTTGGGAGGCGTGGTTCCCCCAACCCACGGTGACATCAACAATGGAAGCCCCGCCCACCACCCACGGCCAATCCCAGCCCAGCATCACCCAAAGGGATCCACTCACTCGTCAGGGTCAACCCTGGGCACGACCCCGGGATCGGTGAGGGGGATCCGGGATCGGTGAGGGGGATCCGCACTAACCCGGGATCGGTGAGGGGGATCCGCACTAACCCGGGATCGGTGAGGGAGATCCGCACTAACCCGGGATGGGTGAGGGAGATCCGCACTAACCCGGGATCGGCGAGGGGGATCCGCACTAACCCGGGATCGGCGAGGGAGATCCGCACTGACCCGGGATCGGCGAGGGAGATCCGCACTGACCCGGGATCGGTGAGGGAGATCCGCACTAATCCGGGATCGGCGAGGGAGATCCGCACTAACCCGGGATCGGTGAGGGGGATCCGCACTGACCCGGGATCGGTGAGGGGGATCCGCACTGACCCGGGATCGGCGAGGGAGATCCGCACTAACCCGGGATCGGTGAGGGAGATCCGCACTAACCCGGGATCGGTGAGGGGGATCCGCACTGACCCGGGATCGGCGAGGGAGATCCGCACTAACCCGGGATCGGTGAGGGGGATCCGCACTAACCCGGGATCGGTGAGGGAGATCCGCACTTACCCGGGATCGGTGAGGGGGATCCGCACTGACCCGGGATCGGTGAGGGAGATCCGCACTAACCCGGGATCGGCGAGGGAGATCCGCACTAACCCGGGATCGGTGAGGGAGATCCGCACTAACCCGGGATCGGTGAGGGGGATCAGCGAGGGTGAGGGTGGATGAACGAGGGAGAGGGGGAACGAGTGAGGGAGGGGGGGGAATGAGTGAAGGAGAGGGGGAATGAGTGAAGGAGAGGGGGAATGAGTGACAGAGAGGGGGAATGAGTAAGGGAGAGTGTGAATGAGTGAGGGAGAGTTGGGGACAGTTCTGGTGCCGGGGAGATGAGGGGGTGGATGGGGGTGGGGCGGTGGGGGGGAGGATCGAGAGGCAGATGGGAATCAGGTTTATTGAACCCTCCTTGAAAGACAATTCCTGGAAGAGGAGAGAGCTGGCGACGTCAATCATTAACAGGATCCATCATTAGCCACAATAAACCTTTCACCAGCAGTTATCAGTTGGATAATGGATCTGTAAAAACTCACTGATTATCTACACTATTGCAGGGCGAGTATTGTCCATCAGATAAAACAGACACTTTCACGATTAGACACATGTACGGGGCTGGGGAGGCCCAGGCTGCATTCCCGGCCTAGTGCTGAGGCCTGAGGCCTGGGACTGAGCTCACACCCCTGCACACACACAGCAGGATAGGCCCCAGGCTGCATTCCGGGCCTAGTGCTGAGGCCTGCGGTCTGGGACTGAGCTCTCACTCTCTCACGCACACAGCAGGATAGGCCCCAGGCTGCATTCCGGGCCTAGTGCTGAGGCCTGGGGTCTGGGAAATCGAAACTGAGACCAGAGGGTTCTCAGTCATGGCGGGGATTGGGATGGTGGGATAGTGGAAGGGGAGAGGAGGCGGGGGGGGGGGGGGGAATGGGTTGCATTCTCACTCTCTCTGTGTCTCCAATACATTCGCATCTTCCTGACAATGTACGCCGCTCCCCCCAGCCAATATTTAACAAGGGTCTTATTGGGGTTCAGCATCACCTCCCTGCTCTCATACTCTCCGTGCCCCTGGGAGTGAGAATCGTCCACTGCTACCGAAATACCCACTGGCTGTCTGTCTCTCTCTATCCCTCTGTCTTTTTCTCTCTCCCTCTATCTCTCCTCTCTCCCTATATCCTTCCTCTCTCTCTCTCTTTCTCTCTCTATCCTCTGTCTGTCTATCTGTCCCTCTGTCTCTCTCTCTCTCTTTATCCCTCTGTCTCTCTCTCGCTCCCTATCCCTCTCTCTATCTCTTCATCCCTCTGTCACTCTCTCTCTATCACCCCCTCTCTCTATCCGTCTCTCTCTATTCTTCTCTCTCTCTATCCCTCTGTCTCACGCTCCCTATCCCCTCTCTCTCTATCCCTATTTCTTTACCTCTCTCTCTTTATCCCTCTGTCACTCACTCTCTTTATCACCCCTCTCTCTATACCCCTCTCTCTCTATCCCTCTCTCTCTCTATCCCTCTGTCTCTCGCTCTCTATCTTCTCTCTCTCTTTATCCCTCTGCCTTTGTCTCTCTCTCTCTATCTCTCTGTCACTCCCTCGCTATCCCTCTATCCCTCTGTCTCTCACTCTCTATCCTCTCTCCATCACTCTGCCTCTCGCTGTCCCTCTCTATCCCTCACTCTCTCTATCCCTGCCCCTGCCCCTCTCTCCCTCGGTACAAGGGAGGGCGGAGGGGTGCAGAGGGACCTTGGGTATGGGACAGCCCGGCTGTGGAAGCTTTCGAGAGGGTGCAGAGGAGACTTCCCAGGATGCAGCCTGGACTGGAAGGCATGTCTTATGGAGAAAGGGTTGAGGGACCAAGGGCTTCTTTCATTGGAGTGAAGAAAGATGAGAGGCGACTTTGATAAAGGTGTACACGATGGTGAGAGGCACAGATAGAGTGGATAGCCTTCGCAGAGATGTCTATTGCGAGGGGGCTGCACGGTGGCTCAGTGGTTAGCACGGCTGCCTCACAGCGCCAGGGACCCAGGTTCGATTCCCGCCTCGGGGTGACTCTCTGTGTGGAGTTTGGACATTCTCCCCGTGTGTCTGGTTTCCTCCCACAGTCCACAGATGTGCAGGTTAGGGTGGATTGGCCATGCTCAATTACCCACAGTGCCCAGGGATGTGCAGGTTAGCGTGGATTGGCCGTGCTAAATTCCCCATAGTGCCCAGGGATGTGCAGGTTAGGGTGGATTGGCCATGCTAAATTACCCATAGTGCCCAGGGATGTGCAGGTTAGGTTGGATTGGCCGTGCTAAATTCCCCATAGTGCCCAGGGATGTGCAGGTTAGCGTGGATTGGCCGTGCTAAATTACCCATAGTGCCCAGGGATGTGCAGGTTAGGGTGGATTGGCCATGCTAAATTACCCATAGTGCCCAGGGATGTGCAGGTTAGGGTGGATTGGCCATGCTCAATTACCCACAGTGCCCAGGGATGTGCAGGTTAGCGTGGATTGGCCGTGCTAAATTACCCATAGTGCCCAGGGATGTGCAGGTTAGGGTGGATTGGCCATGCTAAATTACCCATAGTGCCCAGGGATGTGCAGGTTAGGGTGGATTGGCTGTGCTAAATTACCCATAATGCCCAGGGATGTGCAGGTTAGCGTGGATTGGCCGTGCTCAATTACCCACAGTGCCCAGGGATGTGCAGGTTAGGGTGGATTGGCCATGCTCAATTACCCACAGTGCCCAGGGATGTGCAGGTTAGCGTGGATTGGCCGTGCTAAATTCCCCATAGTGCCCAGGGATGTGCAGGTTAGGGTGGATTGGCCATGCTAAATTACCCATAGTGCCCAGGGATGTGCAGGTTAGGTTGGATTGGCCGTGCTAAATTCCCCATAGTGTCCAGGGATGTGCAGGTTAGGGTGGATTGGCCGTGCTAAATTACCCCGTAGTGTTAGGTACGTTAGTCAGGGAGTGAATGTTGGAGGGGGGGGGGGGGTTGCTCTTCGCAGGGTTGATATGGAAGGGCCGAAGGGCCTGCGTCCACACTGTAGGGAACCTAATCTTAAAAAAATCTAATATCAGAGGGAGGTTCTTTACGCAGAGAGTGGTGGGTGTGTGGAGTGCAGTGGTAGCAGAGTCAGAGACATTAGGGACGTTCAAGCGACTCTTGGATAGACACGTGGAAGGGTATGTAGGTTAGTCTGATCTCAGAGGAGGATAAAGGGCTGGCACTGCATCGAGGGGTGAAGGGCCTGGACTGTGCTGTGCTGTTGTTAAACGTTGGTGGCCTTGTGTCAGGGGCAAGGTACAAAAGCAGGACAGCCAGCAGTAAACGCAGAGCGGAGATTACCTGGGGAAAAGAGCAGACGCACGTCTCTTCTCCAAGCAGCAGAGATAAGATGTGCCAACAGGTCCAAACTGTCATCGTAAAACAATCCCGGAGTCAGCCTCCAACGCACACTCGATCTTCCCTCTGATAAGGCCTTCCTCAAACTGAAGGCAGCGTCCCGACTGTGACCCGGGCAACGCCCCAATGGGTCGCACTCGGAGAGAAGCGGCCAATGCCCTCACCCACCTTCGCCACCCGCAGAGCCCCCAGCATTTGGAGACAGGCCCTTCGGCCCAACAAATCCACTCCAACCCTCCAAAGAGAATCCCGCCCATTCCCCTACCACCCGTTGCTTGACATTTACCCCTGCACATCCCTGGGCACTATGGGTAATTTAGCACGGCCAATCCCCCCTGACCTGCACATCCCTGGGCACTATGGGTAAATTAGCACGGTCAATCCGCCCTTACCTACACATCCCTGGGCACTATGGGTAATTTAGCATGGCCAATCCATCCTAACCTGCACATCCCTGGGCACTATGGGTAGTTTAGCACGGCCAATCCATCCTGACCTACACATCCCTGGGCACTATGGGTAGTTTAGCACGGCCAATCCACCCTAACCTGCACATCACTGGGCACTATGGGTAATTGAGCATGGCCAATCCACCCTAACCTGCACATCCCTGGGCACTATGGGTAATGTAGCATGGCCAATCCACCCTTACCTACACATCCCTGGGCACTATGGGTAATTTAGCATGGCCAATCCACCCTAACCTGCACATCCCTGGGCACTATGGGTAATTTAGCACGGCCAATCCACCCCTAACCTGCACATCGTTGGACTGTGGGAGGAAATCGGAGCACTGGGAGGTGACCCACGCAGACACCCGGGGGTGGGGGGGGAAGAGGGAGAATGCGCAGCAAACCTCCACACAGACAGCCAGTCGGCCCGAGGCTGGAATCGAACCCGGGGCCCCTAGCGCCGGGAGGCAGCGGTGCTAAGCCCGGGAGCCATTCCCTGCTGAACCCGGAAGGCCGCGTCTCTGGGAAAGCCTTTGCCTGGGGTTCTGGGAGGCAGGTTGACCGGGAAAGTTGGATCGCCCGGGGATCCAGGGAGCCAGTCAGATAGCAGCTCCGCTTGAGAGCTGGGGTGGTCGGGGGGGGGCGATGGGGGAAGGGGTCAGGGCGTTGTACAGGGTGCAGGGGTCCCGTGAGCAGTGGGGTCCTCTCCTGCCCCCCCCCCTCAACCCCCACAGGGATCAGGCCTGGGTCTGCAGCGCCTGTACCTCTGTCTCCGAAAGGCCCGGATTGGAGGGGCGGTCAGGAAGTTTGGGAAGCCGACCAGGGTCGCTGGGAGACTGGCCAGAGGTGAAGGTCACCTCCAGGTCACAACGATCCATCATCGGTGGGGGGTCTCGGGGCTGGGGGAGCGAGTGGCTGTTCAATTCGGCAAAACGCGAGGGGGTCCTGCGTCTGGGCAAAACGCAGAAGCAAAGGGCCTGGCGAGCACAGTTTAACGGTCAGGTTCTGGGGTCGGTGGTGGGAAGGCACAGAGAGAGAGAGAGGAGGAGAGGAGATGAGGGGACAGAAACAGAGGAGAAATGAACCGGGCGGTTTGCAAGGGAGGGTTGAGGGAGATGGATGGAGGATTGGGATCTTGCTGTGCTCTGGGGGTTAATCTCAGTCTCACACCGCCCTGGGTCCGATCAGAGAGAGAGCGAGGGAGGGGGTTTACTGGGATCTTGCTGTGCTCTGGGTATGGCCCTCATTCCCACACCGCCCTGTGTCCGATCAGAGAGAGAGCGAGGGGGTTACTGGGATCTTGCTGTGCTCTGGGTATGGCCCTCAGGCCCACACGGCCCTGTGTCCGATCAGAGAGAGAGAGGGAGGGGGTTACTGGGATCTTGCTGTGCTCTGGGTCAGAGTGAGAGAGGGAGGGGGTTACTGGGATCTTGCTGTGCTATGGGTGTGGCCCTCAGGCCCACACGGCCCTGTGTCCGATCAGAGAGAGAGAGGGAGGGGGTTACTGGGATCTTGCTGTGCTCTGGGTCAGAGTGAGAGAGGGAGGGGGTTACTGGGATCTTGCTGTGCTATGGGTGTGGCCCTCAGGCCCACACGGCCCTGTGTCCGATCAGAGAGAGAGAGAGAGAGGGAGAGGGTTACTGGGATCTTGCTGTGCTCTGGGTCAGAGTGAGAGAGGGAGGGGGTTACTGGGATCTTGCTGTGCTATGGGTGTGGCCCTCAGGCCCACACGGCCCTGTGTCCGATCAGAGAGAGGGAGGGAGGGGGTTACTGGGATCTTGCTGTGCTCTGGGTATGGCCCTCATTCCCACACCGCCCTGTGTCCGATCAGAGAGAGAGCGAGGGGGTTACTGGGATCTTGCTGTGCTATGGGTGTGGCCCTCAGTCCCACACGGCCCTGTGTCCGATCAGAGAGAGAAAGGGAGGGGGTTACTGGGATCTTGCTGTGCTATGGGTGTGGCCCTCAGTCCCACACGGCCCTGTGTCCGATCAGAGAGAGAGAGGGAGGGGGTTACTGGGATCTTGCTGTGCTCTGGGGGTTACCCTCAGTCCCACACGGCCCTTGTCCGATCAGAGATAGGGAGGGAGGGGGATTACTGGGATCTTGCTGTGCTTTGGGTATGTCCCTCAGTCCCACACAGCCCTGTGTCCGATCAGAGAGAGGGAGGGAGAGGGTTACTGGG